>NC_056725.1:652677849-652797849 GCF_019279795.1 Protopterus annectens
CTTCATTTATATTACAGCTGCAGGTGTCCGTTCTGCGAACCGCAGAGCCTATGGCGATAGGCTGGTGCGGTTGCGCCACCAGGCAGGTCAGTAATCCTCTCCCAGTAACTGTAAAGAAATATAAAAGTATGACAGTTAGTAAAAGAGTGCAGTGTAGTCACTAAGTAATAGAATGTGCAAGTAACAAGTGTAAGAGTGTTTGCAAGTATTGCTTGATTACAAAAGTGTATTGCAGTCTGTAATCCAAACAGAAAAATGAAAATGTCTGAAATAAAGACTGAAGTAAAGATGCCCCACCTGTAATATAATAGTACACAACCTGCAGCAGGCTGAAAAGTACAGCTGCAGAAGATGAGCAAATCACATGTATGAAATATACCCCTGTTGAAATACTGAAACATGACATAAGTGAGACTGCTGGAAAGGATTGTAATAACTACAGGTAAAACATGTCAATAAAGCCTAGAAGTAGGTACCATCCTGAATAGTAAAATGAAAACAAGTGAGAGAGTGTGAGTAAGTGTCATGAATCCACCAATAAAGTTGTAATAACCCCTGAATAAAGTATACTGCAGTCAGTACAGAATGAAATGCATGTGAGAAGCAAAACCAAACAGTGAAATCTGTTCAAAGTGTTGCTGCAGCTGGAATGTGTATCCCAAAATCTGGATATGTTGCTCTCAGTCTGCAATTTGCAGATAGTATGATTGTCTGACATACCAAACATCCACAGTTATCTATAGCTATATAAAGCAAATGTAGTAGGATGATGAAGCTGAACAAAGCTAGATATGAATGTGTATGAAGAACAATAAAATGTATATTGATGTAGCAGTAACAGTCCTATCACCAAGTTGAAGTAGTTATCATATAGGAAACTGTAGTTAGAACAGTAGTGTGTATATATGTGCAGCTATTAGAAATGTACAGCATATGTATTGGTATTCGAAGGTGCTAATATTATTTTCTTCACCCCACCCTATAACCACATATAACCCATTCCACGTGAAAATGGTATGTGCAATCACAATTTACACCCCTGGACATTTGTCCTGTTGGGTCTAAATATTTGCATGTCCATTGATGCATCTGCCCTGTTCATACATCCAAACCTGATGGCCTATTGCCATCAATCAACCCTGCATGTTGTTGGACTGTGTATTGCTGTTCAAATTATGCATCTGTTATGCTCGCTGTTCAATGGTGTGAATATCTGGGTGTTTGGTTAATGGGAATACTAATGCATGCTGTTACAACTAATTGTGAATGGTATTATATGTCACTAACCCAAACTGTCAAGACATAATGCAAAACATAGGACGACAGGGAAGGCGGGTTCCAGCGGACCCACCTCTCCCACCTCAGCTGGCGAGTGCACCTTGCACTAGTGCCCAGTCTGGACCCTCCTCCGGTGGCCCTGTGCCACTTGTGGGTGGAAGTGCTGCAGGGGATGGGGCTCGTCCCCCCTCTGCAAGTGTGGCCGGAGGAGAACCACCACCACTCACCCTCCGTAGCGTCCGGACTGTGGTGCGTAGGGAGATCCAGGACTCTGTTCTTGGGCCCCTACGCCAGCTTGAGGCACAGGTGGCACAACTTACAGGCATGCCTGTTGCCCGGCCTATGCAGCCCCCAGCACAGCCCTGTCCTGGGCAGTGAAGGAACAGTGGCAACTGCCCATGGGTGAGGATATCAGTTCCACTGTTGCCATCTGTGGGCTCATGGGCTCTGGATATCCAAACCTCCGTCCCCGTCAATTGTGTAATCCCCCCACACGTGTCATACACCGCCCCTGTATGCGTCTTGTTTGTCTTGTCTGTTGACCTACCCAACCTACCTCCCCAGCTATACCAACTTCCTTCACCTGACATACTACTCTCACCTGAAAAAAAAAGGGCACTCTGTACCCACAAAAAACTTATGCCCCACACATAGCTGCCCATTCCGCACACATGTCTGCTGGACATGGAAACTATCAATTACAATTGGCTGTACAATAAGTATTATTGTTGTCCTGACACCTCTCTCAGGGGTGGAAGGTTTCAAATGTCACACCAAATTAGATACATATGCACAGCTGTTGCTGATGAAGAAATGGGCAGCTATGGGCCTTACCTACATCCCTCTTGCAAATCCCAAGCTTGTTTCCCTACTGTCTTACCCTCTTTGTGACCCCTTTTTCACCACTTTCCTGTCTCCCCATTTTCATTTCTTTAAAAGAAAATAGCGTGGGTGTGCGCCAGAGTAAGCACTGTTGTAAGTGGGTGTGCGTGTGTGTGCGCAGAGTTAAACGCCAGTGCACATGCGTGAGCTCCACGCAAGCCAGCGCTAACCTTGTTACAACTGCTTAAAAGTGCCATAGTCACTCTGATTGACAGGTCCTGTAGTCAATTCAAAAGCAAAATAAAATCCCACTGTCAGTCCCGAACCCAGGACCTTGGAAACAGTAGTCTGTATGACCTACCACTAAGCCATGACTCTTATACAAGAACATTGTGCTAAAATAAATATATCATGTAATAGTAGGAATGAATGTAAAGGGAATATAGGATGTGTGGTACACAAAGCATGTCATTTAGAATTAATGTCAAAACTAGTGGATTTCCATAATAGTAGTGTGTGAACAGAAACAGCCATGCTAGTTGGTAGCTAGTAGGTAATAATGTCAGTTAATGTATATATGTAAATGTATGTATATCTACATATATATATATCTATATATAGTTGTAGGTGTCATTGTGCATACACACTTACTACAGGGAACAGGAGAGAGGAATGGAGAAATGTGAATCTACAACACAGCCTGAATCATGAGAGAGATACTAACCTTTACACTCACAGAACAGTGTCCACAGCATACCAGCATGGTCCCCGCCCTTACAATCTGAAAGGGCAACGCCTATCTCACATACCCTTTTATAGCACTGTCCTGAAATCACAGTGAGAACTGCAATCAGTATACAACTGGCTGCATGCAATTAGAAAATGCTGGCTTACAATTGGTGCAGAGGCCATCACATGGACCTATGCAGATACCTACAAAAGCATCCTGTACTAACACTCCACACATGCAATACGTTCATTGCACTGTCTGGAAGCAGACAGAGGGAGAGAGACAGACAGAGACAGAGAGTGAGAGGAAAAAAAAAAAAAACACACACTACACACTGAGTCTAAGCTGTCAGCAGTGACAGTAGCAAGCCGTGCCAGCAGCAGCAGGAAGCAGAAGTAGTGGTAACGCAACCAGCTGCGACAAACACAGGTAATGTAAAGTAGCAGGTTAATAGTCTGCATACTGTGAACCCTCCAAATGTGTCATAGGTCTGTATCTATAGGTATTTCCATGTGATATGTTGTGTGTATGTAGTTCCACCAAAAGGGGATGACTATACATTACATGTCAGTCAGTGTTAGGCCATGATCCTGGCAGCAGTTGTCTGTGCGTAGCCCTCATCAATGGCTGTAGTGACTGTTTTGAAAGGTCAACCAGGTTCAAAAGGCAGGATCAGCCCATCACAAAGGCAAACTGGCCAGGAACAAGTGTCTGCAGGTACCCAATATCACTGTATATGCGTCCCATACTGAATAATACCATAGCTTAGCAGACCAGGCCGGTTATGCTTATGATGCGGTAGTTCCCAGGGTCAGTAGAGGTGCCTCCTTAGTGGTGTGGGACCACTGTTGCTGTATGCCAATGTTCAGGTACATATCCTGTAGTACGGCCAAGGTTAAATATCAGTCTTATATGCGGTTGTATGTCCTCTTGGAGTGCACGTAGCACACATCCTGGGATACCATCAGGTCACAGTGATGCTGTGTGTTCTGCTTAGCTGAGGGCGGCCCTCACCTGGACATGTGAGATGATAGGGAGGTTACATTCAGCTGTGATAAGTACGTATGACTGTCCTGAATTGTTATCTGCACCCATAGTATGTACCAAAGTGTAACAGCTGCACATTATTGCATGGCGGTGGTAAGGATGTCAACAGATAGCCACATACATGGGTAGCACAGGGGGGAAGCTAATGCAAGTAGTGATATGCAATGATGGTCATGTACAGTAATGGTGTCAAGTTGCCCACAACGACTATGCAATGTGGATGTTTGCGCATGTTGATATGTGTGCAGTACCAATGTAATCCAAATCACAATTAACTATGACATAATATCAGTTCTACCATGGGCATCTGCGCTGTGCATTCCTGGGTACATGTTGATAGTGCCTACATATTTGCACTGTTACCTACTGTTAGTGTTACCCCTTCTTTGTTGTACAATGGACTACTTCCAGCCCTGCTTACTGTAGCTTTGTTTGCGTGCATGTTCGCTTGGGGTTCCCTGGAACACTGCTTCCACCTACAATGCAGAGTTACAGTGCTTCTGTGGACTCCTAGTGACATCTGCATAGCGTACGATATGTATGTCAAGTTTACACATGACAGAACGTCACTGTCTGTCCTGTTCGCATGTACGTTGCCTGTGACACATTGCACATGTCTTACCTGACATTTACCCATGTGTGCAGTCATATATGCCAGTACTATGAAACAGTAGCAGTACACCCACACATACACACCTTCAGTATGTTGTTCCCCATTGGCCTTATGTGTTGGTACTCACCATGGCAATCACACTACTAGGGTAGCATGTGCAAAGGTAATCTGTGAATCACCTCTATGGTCCAGTTGTGGTTTATGTGAGTCATGTGGCAATGTCACAGCTGCCACATGTATGCAGTCAACCATCACCCTTGGCCAGGAACGTACAACACATGTGTGGGATGCCACCACATAGCCAGTCTGGGGACTGAGCACTCTGAACCCAGTAATGCCATACCCTGTCAGGTGGCATGTCAAACTACAGTGACTACAATACCAGTCAGACATAGACACGCACTGACAGCAAGCTGTACACACTGGGGCATACGTGAGGACTCAGAATAGCATCCTGCCTGAGCATCACACACCTCCGCAGCTGGCACACAGGCATATGTTACGTCGGAACAGAGCACATGCCACACATGGCACACACATCCCGTGTGCCACACACTCACAGCCTGTAGGGCTACACAAGACACCTGCTACAGATGTGTCAGGTACCTGTCTTGGCCACTGCAGTGGGGTCCCACTCAACAGGCTGTACATGGTGAAGGTCACAGTGATATGCCTCAGGGGCACAATGGTCCACCACAAAAAACATGCATACAGGTCAGTCAGAGGCATGGACACATATAACTCAGTCATTGACCATGCCACTATGGATGACCTGAGACAAACCTCCCTGGACTACATGATAGGGAACATAGAAGGGATCTCTCAGCATGTGGCATGGGCCAGTATGAGCCTTATCTTGGTTGCCATCATACCCTCACCAGGTATGCTACCACTATATGTAGGAAGGGTGTTGTATGTCTACATTCTGCTCAGTCTCCAATGTCATTCATAGGGTATCCGCTGGCTGTCAATGTGTGCTTACATGCTAGGGAAGCCACAATGATGTGCAAGGGGCAGCTTGCACATGACACCCATGGCCCAATGTATATTGGTGAAGCTCCTTGATACACACATACTGCCTTATGCTGCAGGACATGGATTACATAGCCACCTCCGCGGGTATCACACAGGTTAGGACACTAACAGTGCTGCTACACAACACCAGCAGTGTACACCGCAAGATGCATGCACTGGACACTGTCCTCAGCACGGTGAACTGCAATGTCTGTGCAGTACCAGAGTCCTGATTCATGGCTCACAGGTGCAACCCATCACTGCCAGGTTATGCCTCATACCATGCCTGTCATCCCCTACACATGTAACACACATGGACAGGGGGGTGGTATCCCAAAGCACCACAGATGCACACACCTCCAGGTTGTTGGCACAGCACAAAGCATCAGGGCCTATTCATGTGCAGCTAACAGTGTGTCGGACTGCCGTCTGGTTCATAGCCTGGCACACACAACCCTCCCATACACAGGAAAACCACCTATCCTCCATAACAACACTGGCAATATGACAATCTCAAGAACTGTCTTTATATGGCTGGACTGCATCCAGCCAAACATTGTGCATGAGCATTACTGTAGCTACAACACACTAGTTGAAGGGTTCCCAGCATGTTGTCACTGAATTGCAGTGGAATGACATGTTACCACTCCCACAACAGGTGGGAACATGCAGCACCTGTACATCAACTACATGTAGACTATATGGCCCAGACCAGATGTGTATCCCCTGCTGTAGGTATTTTATCATATACACCCACACTGTATAGACACATACCTCATGCGGCCCCTGCACAGTAAGACACAGTCATATTGTTATGCATTGCAAATACCATTTATCCACTCGAGGCATGTGTCAGACATGGTAACTACTGCAGGTCACAGGTATTTATGTGTATGTGTCACACACATACATCATGTGTGCAATGCCATTGCTGGTTTAGGCAATGGCATGCATTGTTATGCACAAAGACCCACACAAGGTCATAATGTGTGACACAACCACACGTGGCAGTTGTGGGTTACCAAAACATCCCTATCTGTACTCTGACAATGGTAATAGACCCAGTAGCAGAGCGCACTATTGGTATTACTGTCCAACTAGCCCTGTTTGGCTGTGCTGATAGTGTGGTGACATCCCCTGTGTTTACTGGGGGAATATGCAGCATCTGGTGTATTGTAGTATTTGCCAAAAGGATCTGTTCTCTCACACTTGCATTTACACACACCTTACTACCCCCACACACACTTGCCATTTGCAGGATTCATACCCCTACCTAACTAAGTCACGACATGTGAGAGAGACGTATTAGTGAAGTGCACTATTCGGATTACTAGATGGTTCTTCTTCTCTGGCTGTACTTATAGGGTGCTGACATCATCAGTGTTTTGAAAGGGTAATGTGCATCAGGTAGTGTGATCTCCTGATTGCCAAAACTAACATGTTTTTCATACAGAATTGCACACACACAAACTCCCCACATCCAAACACACACACACTTGTCACTTGCAGGTTTCAAACCCCTACCTAACTATGTTATGATACTTGAGAGTGATGCTATAGCAGATTGCGCTATTCGGATTACTTGTAAGCTGTCTCTTCTCCAGCTGTATGTATAGGGTGCTGACATCATCCGTGCTGAGATAGGGGAATGTGCATCCTGTAGAGTGCTTTCACAGTTGCCAAAAGGGACATTTCCCTCACACAGACTTGCACACGCACTAACCCCCCTCCACACACACTAGGCAGTTGCAGGATTCAAACCCCTCCCTAACTATGTTATGACACTCGTGACAGACGCATTAGCAGAGAACGCTATTCGAATTACTGGGAGGTTTCCCTTCTCCTGCTGTACTTATAGGGTGCTGACATTATCCGTACTGAGATAGGGGAATGTGCATCCTGTAGAGTGCTTTCACAGTTGCCAAAAGGGACATCTCCCTCACCCACACTTGCACACACACTAACCCTCCTCCACACACACTGGGCAGTTGCAGGATTCAAACCCCTACCTACCTATATTATGACACTTGAGGGAGATGCATTAGCAGAGCGCGCTAACTGAATTACTGGGCATTTAGTCTGCACCTGCAGTATTTATAGGGTGCTGACATCTTTATTTCTACAGAGGTATGTACATCTAGTACTACCTGTCAGGTGGGGGATAGCATATATATGCATTTGCAGCCACCTACGTCAGGGTCAGATATGCACATCGCACTGGCAGGTTATGTTCTATACCATGCTTCATGACCACAAGACCTGTAACACACAACACAACCAGTCCAGAACACCACACCCACATCCAGCACACACACTTAGCTTCCCTGGGAACAGTGCCGGGATATGCATGTGTTCACATACACCATTCCAGTTGTTAACATCAGGTACAGGCATATTGTGTGTGAGAACTACTCAGGCCTCTACCACTTTACCCTACAGCCACTACAATTTGTGGGTCCATGTGCTATGGCAGAACCACACACCACAGCCACATGGGGGAATACATATTACACCTGTCCATCTGCAACATGGATACTCACTGTTCCACACCAGAGGTAGACCACCATTGTTGATATCTGACCATACCCACCTTTCCCTGGACATCCATATCCCATCTCCACCCCCAGGCAAGGTTGTCACTGCACACAAACTGTATTTAGCACAAGCAGACTCTACACTTGTGAAGACTGTGGTGGACGACTTCAAAGGACCCATGCTGGGGGACTATACTGGCCACTCAGCATAATCCTTGACAATTGCATTCTATGAGCATGTGTACGGTTTGCATTGATCATGCTATCCCACATATACCCATGACTGCTCCACAACAAGACACCTGTCAGGTGTACACCAGCCATATATGAGCCGTACAACAGACAGAGTGAGCTAAGACATTGCAGAGCTGTAGCCCACAGAGGGAGGACATCTGTGAACAGTTCCGGCATGGCACTTCATTCACACATAATCATCACAACACAGTGTTGACAGTGGAATTGTCCAGAGAATGCAGATAGGGCTCCCCTCAGTCTGTTATTGATGGCCACTTACTGTTAGAGATCCTCAGAAAACCTCTTCCAGCACACACCGACAACATGGCTGTGGCTTAGCACATTCAAACCCTGGGATCTCCACTGTGCCCCTGCTTGACAGAGGCACAGCTCACTAGCCTCACACATTGCCTTATGTGACCTACTTTACAGTGGCACAGTAGCCTATTGTACTGGGGATGCAGATGCCAAACACACTCTGGCTGAGCTGTCATTCCCTAGGGCAACAAGCCTAGTATTGACCTCTACACCCATATGTTCAATTGTCAGATGCACAATATTTGTTGTGCTGTTCTACTGTTTGCAGGCCTTTATTGCCATAGCATCCCCTGTTCCTATGACCAACTTGTGTATCTGTGGAAGATGTTTGCATATGATGGCGATCCACTATATCACTTATGTCTCTGTAGTCATTTACTGTGTGCACTGGGCAGATTGCTGTGTTGTGGTTGGTTCCTGGAATGACACGTACAAATACCAGATATGTGTGGCCAACTGCTAAATGGAGATATGGCCTAAGTGTGTGAGCATGCCCAGTTCAGCCTTTCCATGGCATGTTGTCTGACATATGCCTCATTTATCAAAGTGTGCGAGCATGCCCAGTGTGAGCTTTCCATATGTTGCACTCTCAAGTCCACCACATATTTGGGTGTGTGTGATCTTCAAAAATATCTCACATTTATGGTTGTGTGTTGGGTGTCATGTTGTGTACTAACTGGCCAACTGCTTTGTGTCTGCCACAACAGGGATTATACTGTGCCTGCAGGGATTGCATGGGATACTTTGCAGACAGTTGTCAACATACTTTCATAATGATCTAACACTGTAGTACCGTATACTGTACTGGTTCAGTACTTTCACTGTGGTGGACAGTATCCTGGGCTTTAGTCCTATCACTGCTTGACATCTTCATAGTGAGCACAACAGACTGTGTAGGGGCCAGTTGTGCACATATGACCATGTTGCATTATGTTCAGATATTGGACTACCTACACCAGGCTCGTCCAACATTGGTAGTGTATTCCACAACATGGGTGGACATTGGCAAACACTAGCGATGTTCCCTAGGCCATTTCTGATGCTAGTCACAGGGTGTGTTTGTCCTTCGACACACATTGTAACTGGAGTTTGCCATGGCATATGTCATGGTTAGTATACTGTGCCTCCGTCTACCTCTGACATAACAGTGATACCCACGGTTAGCCTACCATCTCCCATCCACTCATCTGGATTCTTCTTGAGGGGTGTCGATAGGTGACTCTCTGGCTGACCTGTACCGGGTGTTTACTGAAGAGTGGGGGTGCCTTCTGTGTTATGGATCATTCTGTACAGCTTGTCCTATGTATGTCAGTGCTGGGGTTCAGGTCTCTCTTGTGCATAGCTCACTGCCATTCAGATTGTACAAGGTGCAGCATGTTCATTGATTTCAGGTTGGAAATGGCTTCATACATCAGGCACAGCTTGCCTGTAGCTGGGCAGTATGGCAGTGTGTGGGGCTGCAGTTTGTTTACTCAGGCAACACATGGCATCTGTTCATACTCTTTGCTACTCCTGGTGGGGTACTGTTGTGGACTTTACAGTTGATGGAGGTGTCTGCTGAGGTATATCCCACAGGGGCTATTGTAGTCAATTGTGATGCTGATGAAGGATGACTGCAGAGCCACAGTGACCTCCCCCTTATCTACATCTGACAACCTTCATGATTGGGTGGGTAAATAGTATGTTTCTGCGAACACTACAGCCACATGTTTGTCCATTGCAGGATATCTATCACCTTTTGTCTCCAGGTCTCTCATTACATGTTAGGTATGTAATGGGTTAACACCTGTGTGGTAATTTGTGGGCACTTACTGTATATCCACGGTGGTTGTCTATTCACAGTTCTGCAATTAGCTTGCTGACATGGCTATGGCTCCAGTTGTCTGTTTGTAGGTGGCCCTTTTGGGGGATGCTTGTGTCAGCTGGGGGTCGGATATGGTGGGCTGTTTGTACTTCTCTGCATACATGTTCAGTCACAGTGCTTCCATGTTGGCCTATACCTATGGGACATATATACAGAACGGGGGGGGCCCAGGACCAGGCCTTGTGGGATGCCACTCATATCTGCTTTGTAGTCTGACATGGATGCAGCATGTCTGACCATGTCAGTTCTGTCCTTGGTCTGGTTTGCAACCCCTCTACTGACATAGGGGTATATATTTAAGCTGGTGAACATATCCATACTGAACTCGTAGGGTATTGTCTGGAAGCATATGCACGGTCCAGCTACACTGTGTGGACCACATTGCCCTCATCAATGACCTTAATGACTGCTTCAAATGGGTCAAACATGTTTAGGGGCAGGATCTGCAGTTACGACAGCCACACTGTGTAGGGTCCAGTATCAGTAGGTCCACAATAGCTTTATGTCTGCGGTACATACTGATCCTTTCCATAGCTGTGCAGACCAAGCTTGTCAGGATCCTGGGGTGGTAGTTTGCAGTATCCATTCAGGCAACACCTTTGTTGTGAAGGACCACTGTTGTTGTACACTGCTCTTTGGGTACATATCCTGTGGTAAGGCTGACATTGGGCAGTAGTGTGATTTGGCATTCCATTATTCTTGGAGTCCATGTTGGCCTCAGCCCAGGACACCATCACATACCTTTGCTGCTGTGTGTTTTGCTTTGCAGATGATGGCTGTTACCTCAGCATCTGCAATGTCAGGGGACCAGCAGTCTGCTGGGATAGATATTTTGCATTCTGGGGGGGGGGGGTTTGCACTGCATCTGTCAGGTTGTATGTTAGCAATATGTGTGTGTGTTTGGTATGTTGCTAACATACAACCTGACAGGTGCAGTGCAAACCCCCCCCCCCCCAGAATGCACTGCACTGCACCTGTCAGGTTGTATGTTAGCAATATGTGTGTGTGTTTGGTATGTTGTTTGTAATATCTGTGTGATTCGGAGCATATTTGTGGATGCCCAATATGGTTCCTACCATCAGTTAAGTAAGCCTTGTGATTATCCTTAGTGTCCTGTACAATTTGTATCTTCATAGGTTCATGGGTTCATACTAGGCTATCCACCCTAGGGCATTAGTAAGCCTAGCCAGAGTGTGTGTGTCTTTCGCCCTTGCTATGTGACTATTATGGCCATTTATGAATTTCTTTACTGTGCCTCTGTCTGGTCGTGACACAGTGAAGACCCCCAGTATACATGTACGATCATCCATCCACTTGGCAATATTCCTGTTGAGGGGTGTCAGTGAGGGGCTCTGCCTAACATGGATTGGGATCCTGTTTCTGGGTGTGGGGAGCCTCTGGGTTATGTATCTGTCCCGCCAGCACATCCTATTTCATTATGTGTTGAGGCTGACATCTGTCACTCTCACAGCTCCAATGGCTTTGATTTCCTGTGGTGGAGCATGTCCATTACTCCTGTGTTGGACATGGCCTTGTACAACAGACATACAATGCCTCTGTGTAGGCAGTCTGTGACTGCATTCAGCTGGGGTGTCTACAGCCAGGCAGCATATGACATATATTTCACACCCTTTATCCTCTTGGTGGGGTAACTATGAGGTCTTCCGAACCACTGCAGGTGTCACGTACGGTACATCCCATATGAGTCATTGTACTAGATTATGGGTCTGATAAGGGAACAGTACAGCGGCACAGTGACCTCTGTTGATGTAGATGTGAATCCTTTCATGATACGCTGTCCAATATCGACAATGTTCCTAGCCACATTGGCATTGTGAGTGTCACATGACAGATTACTGTCGACTTGTGTCCCTAGGTCCCTGATTACTCCTTACATACATAATGGTTTGCCACCTATGTGGTAATTTGTGTGTACCTCATCTGGTATTTGGTGGGACATTCATACTGTCCAGTGTCTTCAGGATGTCTGGGTGGAGTTCTTGTGTGTGAGAGTGTGGTCTGTCGCATGCTAAAGACTGTTCAGCAGTTTTGACTACACTTAGGTGCACATGGGTGGTCTCCGCTGCTTTGTGCATTGTCAGTTACCTGGCCGTATGGGTGTCTGTGCTGCATATGGATACTCCCCCTCCTTTGATGTTTTGGTCCAGGTGTTGGGGCCATAATGCATGATATGTGGTATAACCTGGTAGTGCTGGTGTGCTATCACTAGGCTTGCAGCAGGCTTCTGTCACTGCACAGACATCGATGTTCTCCATACTGGGAAGTGCCTCAGGGGCATGCATATTGCAGTTTACACATCTGGCATTGGTCAGCATTGCCCTTATGTTTCTTACCAGTTATGTTTTCTAGGGTGGTGGGTAGTCATTTTGGCCTAGCCTACATACGGCTCTATGGAGGTGGCAAAGGCCTTATCCAGTATCCAGATGCACAGGGGTAACAGGTGTAAGCCATCCCTGGAACAGCAGCATGGCTTGTCATACCTGACATCTCAAGCAGACAGATATTAGACCCTCTTGGACTGATAGCTGTAACTGTGCCACCTGTTAAACATGATCATTCTGTGTTTGTACTGTGGCATCATTCTTGGTGAGGGTTGGATGCTGCACACGGCCAGTGTCATACCGGCCTGGGGTACATACTCAGAGAGCTCATCCATGTCTCTTTTCATGTAGACCAGGGAGGTACATCTCAGGTCATTCACACCAGCATGGACATTGAGTGCATCATATTTCTGCTTGCTTTGGGGTGACCTGCGTACTTGTGTTATGTGGCATATTGTGGCAGCCTACAGGCAGCTTACTGTACCCTTTCCCTTGTTCAGTCTGGTGAGTGGGACAGCAGTGTGTCTGCCTATACAGACACCTATTACAACTGTATCAGGCATGTTGTTTCTCCTTCTGGCCTGTGACTGTTTGGCACACCAGCTTTGTGTACTATGTGTTGCATGTGCTATGTTTGGAGGTTGTGGTTGCTTGTGATCTGCTTTGGAGGCTTCTTTTGGTGTGGTGTGTTTGTAATTAGGGCCTCCAGGAATGTTTTTCTGTGTTTATGCGTTTGGTTTACAGTTGTGGTAGGTCTATGTGGGACTGGGTTTGTGGTGTATGTGGTTACCTTCTCCTCCTGACTAGGTTTTACAGTACTGAGTTGGGTGAGCTCAGCCTCCGGTTTGGATACATGGTTGCATCTATCACATATATTTGTATTTATTGGGGGGAGTTGTGGTTGTCTGTGTACTTGGGACAGGTGTCACATTTCCTCTGGATTCACAGATTCTACTTGTTGTGGCTGGCCTTAATGGATTGTATGTGTGGACATATGTTATTGCCATACTACTGATCAGTGATTACTTCCCTTTTTATGTTTGCTCTATCATGTGGTAGCTTCCTCATTCTCTTGCATGGTTTGGTAATGGCTGGAGTCCAGCATGCCAGATGCCTGCGTGTATGGCATTGTGTCTTGTTATTTGTGATTGCATACTCCAAGCATTCCTGGCTGTGTTCATGGAATGCCTGTATAACATGTTCTGTGGTGTGTCCCATATTCTGCACTTGCACAGGGCCTTTCGTGGATTCCACATCGGTTTGGAGGGGTGCAACCTATGCTTTACACATGTTTTTCACTGTGATATTCTGGCCAGGGACTGGGGTCAGGATGTGTATATCCAGTGTGATTACTCTATGGTCTGGTCTTACCAGTGAAGGATACACTTCTCATCTTGCCATCCAGTACACATGTTGCTGATTATCACATCCAGTATGCTTACCCCACTTGTGGGAGTGGTACGTTGTTCCTGGGCATTTTGGTTTATGAATTCTGGGAACTTTTCTCCGACTGTGTTGGTGCTAGTATAATGCTCCCGGTGTATGTCTGGGTATTTTCAGTCAAGCAATATAATGTGGTTTGGGGGGCCTGATATATTCATGTATTCCAACATAGGCCAGGTGCAGTTCCTGGTATTAGGACAGTAGTCTGCAGCAGGCTATATACTGGGAGGCGGTTTTAGCCATTGGTATTTGACCATGGCTAATCCATGCTGCTTCTTGTTGTGGTACCAACATGGGGGTGTGGTTATCCTTGACATTTATTGCTAGTCACCATCCTTTTGTAGCTTGTTCCATGTTTTGCGGCTGTACAGCACAGTATGAGGTGTGACCTGGTAGTGTTAGGGTGCTGATGTGAGCCTTGACCCAGTTCTCTATTACAGGACTGATATCTACATTCTCCATACTGTATGCATTTACACTGCACACATCTTGCTGTTTAGACTTCTGGCACTGGGTAGCATTACATCTAGGTTCCTATCCCTTGTGGTACCTATGAAGGTGGGTTTGTGTTTTGAGACTTACCTATTCAGGGCATGCTGTGGGCACTGACAGCCTTTGCCAGTATCCATGGGGCATGGACTGATAGGTGCATGCCACCCCTAGCGGGTGGTGCATCATGTCATGCTCCGCATGTCTTCCCAGCCTGAAACACATTGGCTCCCCTTTGACTAACTGCATTACTTCAGCCAGTTATTGCACTTGATCATCCCATCGCCATTTTGTGGCTTCATGCTTGGTGAGGGTGGATGTTAGTCAGGGTGCTCAGGTGTGCATATAGTACATGGTGTTACATTACTTAACACATGGCATTCATGCCTCAGGTGGTGCTGCAGGGCTGCCTCTGTCGGATGTGCATATTACACTCCCTGTACATGTTTGTGAGCAGGTCATGTCATTTTAGGCATCCATGTTATTATTTGAGTGAGTCAGAGGGGGTATCATTCCCAGGGTTCCTACTGAGCCAGTGTATGTGCTATGCGTTGCCTCTTAGCCAAGGCCAGGGCATACTGGGCACGCCTCCTTCTGTCTACTGGGGCAGGCTCAGGTTGTTCCTCCTCCGAGTCATGCTCTGCCTGTGATGGCCTTGGCAATGGTGGGGGGCTGTTTGGCCCAGCCCTATGCTGGTCCTGCTGCAGCTGTTTTCGCAAGATCATATTATGTAGCATAGCACATACCATGACAATTTGGGTACATGTAGTTGGTGTGTACTGCAAGGCTCCACCAGATGTGTCCAGACACCAGAACTGTGACTTCAGCAGCCCAAACACATGCTCTATTACATTACGTGTTTGTGCATGTGCCTCATTATGGCTTTCCTGTTCAGGTGTGTGTGCGTTTCTGATGGGTGTCATCAGCCACGGCTCCAGTGCATAACCTGCATCCCCCACTAGGTGTCCGTGTGGGATGTCCCCATTGGCAAATGTCTGGTACAGCTGCGTCAAATGCCAGATGTGGGAATCATGGTAACTCCCAGGCCAGCCAGCACACACATTCATTATTATGCCCTGGGCATCACACACATCCTGGCAGTTGATGGAGGGGAAGCCCTTGCGGTTAATGTAGGCCCTACCCC
Source organism: Protopterus annectens (assembly GCF_019279795.1). NCBI lineage: Eukaryota > Metazoa > Chordata > Ceratodontiformes > Protopteridae > Protopterus > Protopterus annectens. The sequence continues at coordinate 652,693,722 of NC_056725.1, forward strand.
GCTCACCGGCTGGTGCTTTGATGCATATGTGCGTGCAGTCTATTGCACCCACTACCTCAGGGTATTCCGCTATTTGCTGGAAGAGATGCATATTGCTGGCCAATACCTCATGGGCATTGGGGAAATATACATGATCACTGACATGTGCTGACATGGCATCCAGGAACTGGTGCAGTACCCTGGAGGCTGATGCCTGTGATATTCCCATCATATCACCAGTTGGTCTCTGGAAGGTACCTGTTGCTAGCATTCTTAGTCCAACACATACCTTGGTTTCCACTGGGATGGGTTCCCCTCTGTTGGTTCTGTGTGTGAGGCGTGGCCTGCACAGCTCAACTATTTGCTGCAGGAGCTCTCTGTCCACTCTATAGCACTCTACAATCTCTAGCTCATGTAACCCGTGGTAGGTGACCCTTGGCCTGTACACTCTTCTCCGTCTCCTCACTGTGGGTTGTCTGGCACCATCTGCATTGTCACCACCCTCAGCAAGTCACCTATGTCTCATTATGACAGCTATGGCAGCTCCTAACATTTCTGCTCTGAGTGAAGCTTTTTCAGTTTTCACTTCTATTAGCTTACTCCTGTCTTGCAGTGTCTCTTGAGAGAAACATCCTGCACGCTGTTTGCAGAGTTTTAAGTGCTGGGCTGGGCTACTCTTCTGCCTGTGTAATTGCCTGCTTCTAATTGTTTTCACCTGCTAGCTTCAGCAGTATTCCCTGCTAGCTTCCTACTAATTCTGTTGCTTCCTTTTTCCTTTCTGTTTCCTCAGGGGGGAGCAACGTGCATACCAGCAGAAACACGCTCACAGTGGCTTACACGTGCGCATACATGCTTACACGGTTCAGAATCTGCTTATTCAGGTTAAAACGCGCGCACACCAGCGCAAACAGTCTTACAAGTCTGCCAACTGGTTCCCACATGCTCAGTCTGCCCTACACATGCGCACACCAGCGCAAACAGTGTTAAACATCTACCAACACGCTCCCACATGCTCAGTCTGCCTTACATGCGCACACACTGCCCTACTCGTGCTTCATGGCGCACACACGTGCACATGCATGCCCAGCAAGAAACTTTAGTGTAAGTAACAGTGTACACCTTCCATTTCTTGACTTTCCCAGACTTATCTTGTGGCACTCCTCTTTCTCCCTGATCTGTGTCTGTCATCTGTCATGTTACACTGACCTCCAATGAACTGCATTTCTTTCTACCATTCCCCCCTGTGATGTCACCTATCTCCTACTCTATTCCTCCCCCTTATGTATCTTACACTACTCAGGCTGTGCTCATTTGCTATGTGACTGTGAGATTCAGTATCCTAACCCTCATTTACATGAGATTGCCTACTAATGCTTAGTTACATTTCTTACACTCAGCTTCCCCCCTTAGCAACCACTACACAGTGGCCATGTTTTTTTTGGTCTGCTGGTCCCTGCATTGTCATTCCATGTATTGCATAAAACCCACATTTGTGGGTTTATAACCTTCATTTTTATGTTTTATACAGCGCAGCCCGTTTGCGTGGGGCTGCGCTGGGTTTAAACATCGGCGAAAAAAAAAATTATATTTTTATTATTTTTGCATCGGGTTACCTTGCCAATGGCCACATATTTGGCCATTGGCATGCTGCCTGACACATATGCACCCTTTATTTGGAACTGACATGGCTCCATTGTGAAATTTGCAGAAACGTACTCAGTTGTCAACTGAGTACATTTCTGCAGCTAAAACGTCTCTTACACGGGCTGGTTTCTGCTTTGTGGATCGCTAATATACCTCATTTGCATACCTTTTGGCTGCAAGTGAGGTATTTAGCATGTCCACGCCCAGTCCATGTAAGAGACGTTTTAGCTGGTCTCTTACACGGAGTTTAGGGCTGTTCCTGGATCACGAGGCTTGCATGGAGTGTTACACATCTCTTACACTCCGTGCAAGCCTTCGTGAACCCTGCCCAAACTCTCTGGCTTTCTTTTCTGAGTTTCTGTTTTCACACTGTGAGAACTTAAAGTAAGCTGTTAATCAGTGTGCAGCCATGAGTTGAATCTTCTTGTACCTTTCAGAATAAAAGTCTTCAGTCATTAGAGCTTTGATAGTGGTGATTTATTATGTAGAAGCAGCACACAGTGAAATGTGTTTATTTTTAAGTACCTGGAGTTCTAATGAATATGTGCCAGATATCTCAGCTTCTCCTTCTTATGCCAAATCCTCTTGTACTTTTCAGAATGAAAGTTTTTACACATTAGAGCTTAGATGGTGGTTGTTTATTATGTGTTAGCATCATACAGTGAAATAGTTTTATTTTTAGTTACCTGGAGCTCTACTGAATAAGTTCCAGACATCTTAGCTTTTCCTTCATATGCCAAATCTTCACGTACTTTCAGAACAAAGATCTTTACTCATTAGAGCTTTGATAAAAGTGGTTTATCATGTAGTAGCAGCATATAGTGAAGGCACACATAGTAATCCAACAAGATCCAAACAAGCCTAAGATTACTATAACTGTCTTAAATAACAGTGCTGATGAGCGGTACCCAGCGGTAGCTAAAGATACTCAGACTTCTACAGCTCTGGAGAATGAATCATACTGTCCTTCATAACTCTGAACTCAGAATTGTTTCTTTCCTCTGTCATGGCAGAATTAAGACAAATTGCACTGTTTTCTGTAGGTTCTGGACTTATGAACTGACTTCTGACTATCTGAACCACTGGACATTTGAACTGACTTGTTCTCACTCTTCCGAGTCTCTGAAATGTCTTCTGTCAAGAACATCTCTCTTACAATTCTAAAACTCTGTAGATTTCCTACAAGTTCTACATGCCTACTTAACCTTGGTTCCTAAACCTTGTACCATCTAAATAAGATATTATTGCAGTGCCTGTCTCCGATCTGATCTGTTTTTTAACAAAATATTTTGTACACTCTGTTAGCATGCCTCATTCTTATCAGTGCCTGAAGGTTATTTCACTGAGCTCATTTGTATCCATCACTGAAACATTCCTTTGTTGACACTGCACTTACTGAAATGTAATTTAAAATGTGAAATATAAAATGAAGATATAGGCTTGCTTTAATATGGCTACATTTCTAGGCTTATGCAAAGAGAATAGTTTATTTATGTAGGATTTATTATGATAAAACTATATTTATGTTGGTCCTTATCTTACAGTGTAATAAAACAACCCATTTCATAAGCTCATAGGATCATAGGAAGTTCCTAGGCTAATGACCCTAGGACCCTTACAATCCTAGCCATGTTCTATCCTTATTTCCATGATTAGCACCTTGTCCAAGAGGGACGCAGGTGGAACCCCTGAGGTGAATTTATGGTTATCCATCCAGTCGTCCAGATTGCATTTGAAGAGGGCCAATGAGGTGCTCTGTTTAACATAAAGTGGGTGTTCCAAAGGTATGGTAACCTCCGGGAGACAAATCTGTCCTTCAAGCACATTCTATTAATGTCACATACCAGGTTAAGGTCTTTAGAGTGAGTGACCCGGGTATCACCATTCATTCTATCTTGTAACTTGCTAAAAGAGTCTTCTTAATGTTGGCAACACACATTAACTTAATTGAAAAGAAAGCCTGTCCTATAGGACAACAGAAACATCATGAACCCATAAAATCAACATTCGGGGTCCCATATGCTGAAACCAGTTTTTAGTGAAAAAGTGAAACAAATATCTCAATAACAACTTTGTGGAAAAGCACTGCAGTCCCCTAGAGTCTGACAATGTTCTGGCTTCACCAGGTTAAGATTACCTTTCAAACCATTAATAAAGTAAAACATTTGATGTTCCAGCTTGCATTGAACCATAATTCTAAAATCCATCAAGTTTAACTAATCAGCTCTGTTCAGTCATTATCCTCTCTCCTCAGAGCAGGTCTTTTTGTGTGATTCCTCTAAGAACAGACAGTCATGAATTTAAGGAAGGCTGCAGATTGGTTTATGTGGTCATAGAATCTGTTGAGGGCAGCTTTGTCCCCTTCCCATATTATAAATATGTCAACTATAAAACTAAAGTAGCATTTTACTGACTCCTGGAAGGAGCTGTTGCAGATGTGGGCCTTTTCCTACACCCCAAGAGCTACATTAGGTATGCTGGTTACCACAGCTGCCCCCAGAGCTATACCCATGATTTGTTTGTGTTGTTAAATTGGAAGTAACTGTTCCTGAGGACTATATTTAGGAGCTTTCTCACAATTTCAGTCTCCATGGCATGGCCACTCTCTCTTTTAGGAATGTATCAACTGTAGCCTTAATGTAATAGTCATGTCAAAGCATTATATTCAATGAGTCCACATCTGTGGTCACAAATATGGTGTTTTTCAGCAAAAGACATGTCCCTTATTTTGCTCAGGATGTCCAAAGTGTACAAAATATATGACTTCTTAGTCTCACCCAGATGTTTCATTTGAACATCTAAAAATAAGGTTATTGCTTCAGTTATAAACCCACCACTTACTACTACAGGCCTGTATTGAGGACCCAGCAGGTTTTTGTTTGGTTTGGGTAAAGAAATTTGGAACCTTGGGATAAGGGTTGGGGAGGAACCCATGCAGTTTGGAATTAATCAAGTCACTTTCTTCCATAATACTTATTTGCTCATCTATATTACTGTAAGCAATCTGTGCATCTACCATTTTGGCTTTGCAGTAGAATTTTTCATCATTAAGCATGCTTTCTATTTTACAATTGTAAGATTGTAAGTCTCAGTGTCAGCAACTAGTATCCCCCACATATATATGCCTCCATTACTCTCTGGGCCTTGCCCCTGCTTAAACCATTCACAGGATTTAGTTCTTCCTTGCTAACCTTATAAAATTTCTTTCTGGGATGTTTGTGTAAAGTTCTCCATATATCTGCCCCTCACGTAGATTCAAAGGCTGTCTAGGTAGGGTGAGTGGGTGGGCTAATGTCACTGGGTCTTTCCCACTTTAAACTTCTCATGTTGCTTTCCTATAGTCCTTGCTGAAAATGGCTTTAGGTTCAGTCTTCTAATATATAGTTTCAAATCTATGACAGTTTCTATCAAATCACTTCTACTGTATGGAATAAAAGTGAGACCCTTACCTAAGGTGCTGTTTTCTAGTTCAATAAGGGGTTTGGATGAGCGCTTCCAGGCTTTTGATCTCTTTTTGTTCTTTTGGTGCCCCTTGACCCTTGTTATAGGCCTTCCAGGCCTCTAATTCCTTTTCTCCTTTCCACAATCTGTTCCTTGTCTGATGTTGTAGCCAGGAGGACTGTGGGGTCATGTCATGGAGGTTCTCTCTGGTGTGGAAGATCCTTGGGTTGCCCTGGGCCTTTGGTGCTGAGTTCACATGGGGATCTCCTGCCAGTTGTCCTGGTTTCTGCTGTTGGACGGTTGTTGTAAATCTGGTCCTTGCTAGGCTGGCTCCACCTGAAAATCCAGAAGATGGCTGCCTGTGTTTGCAGCACCTATGTTCTGCCTGGGACAGCTATTGTTTGATCTTCTCCTTCCCATGAACGACCTGTTAGATCTATTCCATTCTTGTTGGAAAATTCCACTCTCTAGCCTAGTAGTAGCAAGTAGTTTGCTACAATTTGAAAGTAAAAAAAATGTTTTAACTAAAACCTGAGCACTGTAGTGCTCCATAAAGGCAGGGTATAAACTGTGGCAACTTTTGCTACATTTGTAGCAAGCAGTTTTCTACAGTTTAAAAAGAGAACTTTTTTACCCAAAGAAGAATCACTATAGCACTCCATGCAGGGAGTGTTGAGGGAGAGTTGGGGCAGGGCACACTGAAATGAGACCTGAATGGCTGCGGCAGGAGGGAAGATGGATGTGTGTGTGTGTCATGCATCTGGCCACCTGGTTGGTGTGCCAACAGAATGAACGTCCATTTTATTTCTTTTTGCTCTTCTATGAAAGAGATGGTGGTTGTGGGTTCATAGATTTAACTGTAATAAGCTTAATGCTTATTACAGTGAAGGGCTTTTTTTTGCGCTTCACTTGAAGAGTATAGGGAGTATGATGCTTGTTCACAGTACTGGCCCAGGGCACTGGTTGAACGTGCTATGCTTTGGACAGAGGGGGAGGTGCCAGGTCTGCTGGGTTACAGCTGGACTAGTGGTTGCTGGGAGTCCTTTTTACCTATTTTGCATATCCAGTAAGTCTTGGTGTCCTTTTCCCCTGTTTTGCATAACAAATACAAATCATCATTCACCCAGTAAACAAGTCATCCTCTTAGAATGTATCCTCTGCTTTTAAATAAAATTATAAGAATGATTCCTACCTAAAGTATAAACCCCCTAAAATTTCCTTTTGTACAAGATACTAGTTAGGTGTGGGAAAGGGCCCACATCAACAACTCCTTCTAGGTGTGAATAAAATGCTATTTGTATTTTATTGACAACCTTTTATTAATATGGGAAGGAGGCACAGTTGCCCTCAGCAAATAAACTAGTCCAGGGACTTCCTTAAAATCTCAACCAGTCACAGTAAAAGTTCAGTTAATTTCTTGGGGTTAACCATTAGCAAATACCTGGGGGAAGGTAGACTTTCTAATAATCTGTATAGAATGTCTACTTGAGTGAACATGCTGTTTCATAACCACAATGTGCACCCCCAGATAACAAAGAGACACATTATCAAATCCTAAGGAACAAGACTGACTAGAGTGTCAACATTTGTTGCAGATGGGTTCCAGCAACAGAATGCTAAAGATTAAACACGATTCTATTGTTGCCTTGAAAGACACCAAATGAGCCCATACTGCAGGAAAACCAGGGGAGAAATTTGGGACAATTCTATAACCTGTACAAAGAGCCAAAAGAGGAAAAAAGGAAAATAAGTTCAGCTTTAACTTTCACAAAAGTCTACAAGGAAATATGCAGACTGGTCCCAGAAAACTGAGGGATTATTTGAAATAACCAACAATTAGAGAAAGTACCTAGCATGGGTCCCACTTTTGTTTTAAAAAAAAAACAGAGTATTACAGACTGGCTGGAGACAATGATTCTGAGTGCACGACACATGGTTGTAGGCCCTCTTAAACAGCTTTTAGGCTTACATGATTAACCCTGACATTTTTGACTGCCCTCTACTGAGAAAAATAGTTCTGATTAAGGTATGAGGGGACTGTAACACTAAGTCGATTGTTTATAGAGTCTAGTGCAGATCTTGCACTCTTTTCTATGTAGGCAAAACTGTTAGCAGGTTTAAGTAAGAATAGCTCGTCACGTGTCAGATAGGCTAAAAGTTTTCAAAAACTCAGTTGTTACATACAGCTATGACTACCCGGACCCCCAAGAATTTCTCTTTCAAATTATTGGTAAACTGGAAATGAGGCCACTTGAGGGCAATACAATGCCACTCTTGAACAAATGGAGCTCAAATGGCAAGTGCATTTGCAGACATAAAAAAGCACTATAACTTAATTTTAACTGTTCTATAAACAGTGCTCCAGATTTGAGGAAGCTGCACTACAAGTCATGTTACTGAAAACATTTTGTCATGTATGGTCAGCATATAACAAACATTTTTTGTTTGTTAGTACAAATTTCTTGGTGAACACAGGAGGTTTTTTATTTTTTGTCTACCAGTGCATTAATAAAAGGAACATGTCTAACCCGTAGGTATCCAGCCTGCAAAAAGGGCAGTTGAAGACTGTTCTTACACTGTTATTTTGTTAAGTTTCACTTCTGCATCACTTAGTAAAAATGCTTAAAGGTTAAGTTATTGACTAAATGCTCTTCCAAAAAAAAAAACACATATAAAACCTGCTTTTCTTATTTGTAGTAGATTTTCTGGTATTAGTTTACCATTTTTCTACCTAAAGAAAATAAATAAATAAAAAATAATAATAATAAAGGCTCCAGTATTTAAAATGACCCCTTTGTGATTGACATATGACCTCCCTGGGACACATGGGGAAGGTTGATAGGTAACTGCCTCTTAGAGAATAATAGAGAATAAAGGTAGGATGTGCTATGATGTCTCTCCTACCCCTCTAGCACAACTTTCCACATCCTACACTGGGTTATATTCATGCCCACACTGCTGGGCCTTTAAATATCCATGAGACTTTTGCCCTCTTTGTGAGCCCAGATCACTATTTGGACACCAGACACCAGAACTAGAAGGTTGAGGGAGAAGTGAGAAGAAACAGGACCCACTCCAGCACCCTAAGGTCATTTCCTGAACCACTGGAATACCTGGACCCCCATCCAGAGCCATTCCTGCTTAGTAGGAAGCCGCAATACACGAGGCAAACCTCTGGATAAAGGGTCTAGATTACTCCCAATACTGCCCTCTGAGGTATTAGGGCAGGTTTCAGGCTTTTTGCAGCTCTGTTTAAACAGCTGGAACTCAGTGTGGGGGGCAGCTAGCCATTTTCAGTCACCACTCTTTTTTTCTCCTACTTTTTTTCTGCCCTAAGAGGCCTCAACCAATAACATCTGTTCTGGGAAGAGAGTATAATGCTGAACTGAGATGATTAGTTAAACTTGATGGCTTTTAGAATAATGATTCAATGCAAGTTGGACCACCAAATGCTTCACTTTATTAATGGGTGAATTGTAATCTTAACCTGGTGAAGCCAGAATGTTGTCAAACTCTAGGGGGTGAGGTGTTTTTACAAAAGGTTATTGTTGAGAAATCTTGTTTCACTTTTTCACTAGCGACTGGTCTCAGCATATGGAGCCCCAAATGTTGAATTTCATTAGCTCTGTACAACTGAGCATTACCTTTAGCATAAAACTTTATATGAACCTCATAAAAGCAGGCACAACCATTGTATTATCTATAAATAGTATCAATGTCAAGCTAATGAGCCTCATAAAAGTGGATGCTGCATTTACAGAACACAATTAACAAATAGTAATGGGATTTGGAGGCCCTTGGCCAAAAGAAGGGTTTAAGACAAATAATGATACAGACTATACAGTTTGACTACAATGATGGACCTGAAGAAGCGTCTATGGAAAAAGTGGATGTAAATGTTTTGAGATGTGATATTTAGTAGATTTTTCAACTAGTAACTTGTATAAAAGGAAATGTTAGGGGGTTTATACTTTAGGTAGGGATCATGCTTCACACAAAAATAATTTTATTTCAAAACAGAGGATATATTTTAAGAGAATGACTTGCTTGCTGGGTGAACACAGGCTCCTATTTGATAAACAAAACAGGTAAAAAGGAGACCAAATCTTATTAGATGTATGAAAGAGGTGAAACGGACTCCCAGCAGACATAGCACCTCTCCCTCTGTAACCATTTAAATACTGTAACAGTTACTGGATGTTCACTTAGCAATATCACTTGTCTATCAGGACTGAAGAAAGACATCATTGAATCTGTTACTGGCGTGGTTCTTTGTCACATGATCCTAGTACTACCAAGTCTGTAGCATACAGTTTATATCTAGGCCATAAATCTAGGGGTGTGATCCAGAGTATCACCCTTTTTGGTTTTCATTAATTGAAAAATATACTGAAAAAAATACAGTAATGAATAAAATACCACAGCAGCAGTACACAAAATGCACAGCTGCAATATGCTCATTAACACAATATATGCAATATACACGCTATATTTGTGCATGCAGTGGCATGAATTGTAACATTTGTGTGCATGATGCATTCCACAAATCAATCTTCAGAGCCGAGTCACAACATGACTTTAATTTGCAGGCTTATATTAACCTCTTAGTAGTTGTGGGGAAATAAAAATGGTATGGCTTTCAATGAAGTAAATGTCCTGTACTGAATTTTTTGGGAAAGCCAATAAGGGTTATCATTATTCATTCAGTCACCCTCTCTCGCACACACACACACACACACACACACACACACACACACACACACACACACACACGCACACACACACACACACACACACACAAACATGCAGGCACATACATGTCCCAGTGCACACACATCTATAAACAATTTACCAAAGCACCAATTTAATTGTGTCTTGAATTTTGGATGTGGGAGGAAACTGAAGCATCGGCAAAACCCCACATGGGCCAGAGAAAATATGCAGACTATACAAAGCACCCTAGTCAAGACCGGAACTGGTGAATTATATACTGGGAGACAGCAGTAGCCTCATACCACTGTGCCACCAGAATATTTTGTACTTAATAAATTAAGTAATTCAGAGAATTCTTGACACTATGATTAATGGGATCATTATCGTTCATAACAGTCTATTAATAAAACGTAAAATGTTCTTATACAATGTCATGATTTTTACCACAAAATATGGTTTTCTGCTGGTACCTACTTATTCAAGAATTATTAAATATGTAATAAACCACAATGCTAGTTTTTTTTCAATGCTTCAGAAAATATCAACATTTTAGAGTGTTTTCAGAAACTGCTAAAAGAATGTTTGGTGTTAGTAAGTTAAAATATGTGAACAGGCTGAGAAAAATAGAAATGCACCCCAGGATTAATTAATGTCCCATACACGTTGTGCTAGAGTAAACACATTTGACTGGCTGTGGGTGCCAAGCAATACTGCTAATCAAATATGCAAGATTGTAAGCTACTCTACATGGTGAGCAGACCCTGCTGGAGTCCACAACAAATGCTTGTGGCCATGTTGAGATTAGGCAGGACTCATGCACACCATGTAAACAAGGGACTGCATATAAACCTGAATTCATTAGGACAGTATGCTCACAGTGCACAACAACAAATAGGGCAGCCTGGAATGCATAAAATACAGGGAAAGCCTAACAATACATGTGTGCAAAAGTGTTGATACATTTGTAAATTGTATTGAGTGAAGTAGTGGACATGTGGAAACTTCAGAGGCATTGTCATGTACAGTGGGAAAGAAAACACAGGCAGCAAATATTCTGAAGGTAAAAAATGTGTTATTTGAAGAAACATATAGATAACACAAGCTTACAAATTCCCATGCCTTATATGTATCAAAGTATCAATGTAGGGGTAATGGGAAAGGACATACATAAAATTGCGGACCAGCTGAGTAAGTTAAGGAACACTTGGACATACTACTTGTTTTTCCACCTTTCTAAACAAGTTTATTCCAGTTTTCAGGTTAGTGCTGAATTCAGGGATGTGTTACAAGTTTATGTGTTTGTCCATACCTTACTTGGATAGAAGGAAGTTTCTCTGTTCACTGTGAGTGAGGGAGCTTTGAGCAGCCTATCTGTCCCTGGAGGAGTGGTTTCAGCCCAGAGATTAGTAGTTTACTGGGCATTTTGGGCTAATTTCCATATCTTTCATTTCCCTGCTATAAAACCCACATTTGCAAGGTTTTTGTGCTAGTATACAGCTCAGTAAGCTCCTGCCTGGTGCCCTGCAGTGTTCTACAGCAGCAGAGAGAGAAAAGAGAGACTTTGGAGTGATTAAGTATCATGTTCCTGCATTTTCTTGCTGCCTTTAGCTAATTCTGCCTAAAACACTGATTTTTTTTAGAGTTTCTGTAATTTGAAAAGCTTGTTTCAGCTACAGATTGTACTTATTTTATTGCCTGCACTTTAACAAAGTTGTTTTTGTGTTTAAATTACCTGTTTAACTGTTGTAGGCTACACACTCAAGTGTGATAACCATTTCTGTGCATTTAAAGTGTTCTTTTATTGTATCTGCTTTATTTTATGAAAAAAAAAAAAAAAAATATATATATATATATATATATATATATATATATATATATATATATACTTGTTTTCCCACCTTTCTAAGCTAGCTTAGTCCAGTTTTCAGGTTAGTGCTAAATTCAGGGCTGTGTTACAAGTTTCTGTGTTTGCCCATACCTTACTTGGATAGAAGGAAGATTCTCTGTTCACTGTGAAAGAGGGAGCTTTGAGCAGCCCATCTGTCCCTGGAGGAGTGGTTTCAGCCCAGAAATTAGTAGTTTATTGTCCATTTTGGGCTAATTTCTATCTCTTTCATCCCCCTCCTATAAAACCCGCATTTGCAAGGTTTATGTGCTAGTATACAGCTCAGCAAGCTCCTGCCTGGTGCCCTGCAGAGTTCTACAGCAGCAGAGAGACAAAAGGGATCCAGTATCTGTCTGCCTGGGATGACATGGTTGACAGACCACGATGCTTTGCCAGAGATGACCTGCACCTGTCACCCCTGGGATTCCGGATACTGGCTAAGGTTTTTGCCCTCCCATAGTGCCTTTTTTAGGCAAGGTTCAAATGACAAATTCACCACCGTAACAGGAACAGGCAAGCAAAAACTGAGGGTGATGCTACTCAATGCTAGAAGTCTAAATCTCAAAATGCACTCACTCGAGGCACTCCTTGAAGTGGAGAACATCGATACCTGTACAGTGACGGAGACCTGGTTCAAGGCTCCAGAGAGCACCCCTGCACTGCCAGGCTATAACTCATACCACACTTTTCGGCCATGTAACCTGGACTGGAACACCAAAGGCAGAGGTGTGTCCATATTCATTAAGGATATCCACACCTCCAGGCTAGTTGCTCAGCATAATGCAGCCGAAGTTATCTAAGTGCAACTAACTCTGGGCAAAACTGCAATCCAAATTGTAGCTTGCTACAGATCACCCACCATGCCCCAGGATTCCCACTCCTCTTTTCTTGATGTACTGGAAAATATTAGGGTTCAACCAAACACCCTAATAATGGGTGATTTCAACTACCCCACCATTAACTGGGACAACTACTCATGTACCAACTCCTTCGCTGAACACTTTCTGGAATTCATAAACTCAAATTCCCTGGATCAACTTATCCACACCCCCACCAGGGGCAACAAAATCCTAGATCTAGTCATTACCAACATGAATGACCAGTGTTCCACACCTGAAGTCAACACCTCATTGATTCGATCTGAGAAAAAGCTAATTACCCTAGGTATTCACATCCTGCCCCACCCCCACGAAGGAAATCATGGTAAAACATTTCTCCAAAGCCAACTTCTTGCTTCTTAAGACATATGTGGTGAACTTCATGACACCCATGCAGATGGACAATGCAGTTACGACTACTGAATCCTACACAATTGCACTTTATAAGCACTTACATGAGTGCATGGATCGTGCTATCCCAAACAGAACCAAGACACTATCCTCCAAAAAAAGGAAGCCAATCTGGTGGTCCCCTGCCATAAAGAAACTGTACAACAGAAGGAAGAAACTGTTGCAAAAGAGAGTAAAATCCCATGAGTATAGGAGCTCCCTGGTCAGCCTCAGTAAGAAGCTGTAATCCCTGATAAAATCCTCCAAAGCTAGTTACGAAAACAAAATCGCCACTGATTCTAAAGACAACCATAAAGCATTCTATAGCTATGTCAAGAATCTCAATGGCAACACTCAGATCTGCTCTGAGTTACAGCACAATGGCACTAAATATACAGACCCAACTGATATTGCCAACATCCTGGCAGATAGGTTTAGTGCTAACTTTACCCCCCTCTCACTCCCTAAAGAGTCCATCTCTATACCGGAAGAATGCAAAGTTGCTGTAATCACGGCTGCAGAGGTAAAAACCACACTCTTCAATGCCAAGAACACAGCATCCATGGGACCAGACAACATCCAAGGCTGTGTTCTACATGAACTACAGAACAAATTGGCACCCCACCTAAGTACCATGTTCACTCATAGCCTCACCTCAGGCTTTGTGCCTGCTGAATGGCACACAGTTATGGTTATCCCACTCCACAAGAGGGGAGCCACCACGGACCCCGGGAACTACCACCCCATTAGCCTGACAAGCCTGGTCTGCAAGGCCATGGAACATATCATCATGGAACTTATAAACAAAGACATTGGAAATCTCCAAACTCTGGACCCCACCCAGTTTGGGTTTGTAAAAAGCAAATCATGTCTCCTAAACCTGATAGACTTCTTTGAAGCAGTCACCAAAGCCATAGACAAGGGTAAGGTAGTTCACACAGCCTCTCTAGATCTTGCCAAGGCTTTTGACACCATCCCCAACTCTGAAATTATAGATAAACTCACTAAACTAGGTATAAATCCCTATGTCACAAGATGGGTTGCCAACTGGCTCACTGACAGAACCCACACTGTGAAAGTAGCAGACTCCAAATCCAACTTCAGACCAATGACATGTGGAGTACCACAGGGTTCAGTCCTGGGTCCTCTCCTGTTTGGTATCTACTTCTCTGAAGTGCAGGCAAACACAGAAGGTCTTTGGCTAATGAAGTTCGCAGATGACTGCAAACCATGAGCCATAATCAAAACTCCTAATGATGTGGACATCCTACAAAAGGGCCTCACTGAGACAGATGCCTGGTGTCAAAGCCATGGCCTCAAGCTCAATGCCAAGAAGTGCATTGTCATCCCCTTTGGTAAAAACTCTGTACACATGAACTACAACATAGGCAGTAGTATACTTAACACCGAAAGTGTGATAAGAGACCTTGGGACACAGGTGGACAGTAGTCTCTCTTTTGATAATCACATCACCACAGTAGTTAGGAAATCCTTCTATGTGGCACACCTCATCACAAAAGGTTTCTCATCCAGAAAAAAAGAGGTCATTGTTCCCCTTTACTCATCACTCATTAGACCCATTATAGAGTACAATGCCCCTTTTGGTATGTACCTCACAAGACATCTACAACAACTGGAAAGGCCACAGAAATACCTCACAAAGAGGATTACTGACCTCAAACAGATGCCCTACGCAGACCGTCTCAAAAACTCCAGCTTTACTCTGTCGTATATCGTCTACTCAGAGGTGATCTCTGCTTAACATACAAAGATATGTCAAACCCAGAGCTGTTGGACATGCTCCACTTAAGGAAATCCCAATCCCTCCGAGCTACACGTTCTATGGACCTAAACCTTGTCACCACAATAAACAGAACATGCCAAAGGGATAGATTCCTGTCCCAGAGACTTCCCATACTCTGGAGTAAACTACCTATCTATATCAAGCAAAGCTCCTCATTAGAACTCTTCAAGAAAAATCTTGATGATTGGATGGGAAACAGGAAATTCACCCCGGGGATCACCTCTGTGGCTCTGCTCAACAGTGGCACAGGAAAATAATTTTCTTGGGTGGCAAAAGCCAGGGTACCTTTTTGGCTGGGCTTGTATAGGCCCCAGGACCGATAGCCTAGTACATACCTATGAACCTAT
This sequence comes from Protopterus annectens, assembly GCF_019279795.1. Classification (NCBI taxonomy): domain Eukaryota; kingdom Metazoa; phylum Chordata; order Ceratodontiformes; family Protopteridae; genus Protopterus; species Protopterus annectens. The sequence continues at coordinate 652,708,803 of NC_056725.1, forward strand.
GAACCTATGGAGTGATTAAGTATAATTTTTCTGCATTTTCTTGCTGCCTTTAGCTAATTCAGCCTAGAAACATCAATTTTCTAGAGTTTCTGTGATTTAAAAAGCTTGATTCAGCTACATATTGTACTTATTTTACTGCCTGCACTTTAACAAAGTAATTTTTGTGTTTAAATTACCTGTTTAACTGTTGTAGGCTACACACTCAAGTGCGATAACCATTTCTGTGCATTTAAAGTGCTTTTTTATTGTATCTGCTTTATTTTCTGAAAAAAACAAAAAAAATATATACTTGTTTTCCCACCTTTCTAAGCTAGTTTAGTCCAGTTTTCAGGTTAGTGCTGAATTCAGGGCTGTGTTACAAGTTTCTGTGTTTGCCCATACCTTACTTGGAGAGAAGGAAGTTTCTCTGTTCACTGTGAGAGTGGGAGCTTTGAGCAGCCTATCTGTCCCTGGAGGAGTGGTTTCAGCCCAGAAATTAGTAGTTTATTGGGCATTTTGGGCTAATTTCTATCTCTTTCATTTCCCTGCTATAAAACCCGCATTTACAAGGTTTTTGTGCTAGTATACAGCTCAGCAAGCTCCTGCCTGGTGCCCTGCAGAGTTCTACAACAGCAGAGAGACAAAAGAGAGACTTTGGAGTGATTAAGTATCATTTTTCTGCATTTTCTTGCTGCCTTTAGCTAATTCCACCTAAAACACTGATGTTCTAGAGTTTCTGTGATTTAAAAAGCTTGTTTCAGCTACATATTGTACTTATTTTACTGCCTGCACTTTAACAGTCATTTTTGTGTTTAAATTGCCTGTTTTATCTGTTGTAGGCTACACACTCAAGTGTGATAGCCATTTCTGTGCATTTAAAGTGTTTTTTTGATTGTATCTGCTCTATTTTCTGAAAAAAAACTATATATATATATATATATATATATATATATATATATATATATATATATTTATACACACACACACACTTGTTTTCCCACCTTTCTAAGCTAGTTTAGTCCAGTTTTCAGGTTAGTGTTGAATTCAGGGCTGTGTTACAAGTTTCTGTGTTTGCCCATACCTTACTTGGATAGAAGAAAGTTTCTCTGTTCACTGGGAGAGAGGGAGCTTTGAGCAGCCTATATGTCCCTGGAGGAGTGGTTTCAGCCCAGTAATTAGTAGCTTATTCGCCATTTTGGACTAATTTTCATCTCTTTCATTTCCCTGCTATAAAACCCGCAATTGTGCGATTTTGCATGACGGGCAGCGCTGGTTAGCTAGGGTATAACTATTCCCGGCTCCACAAAGTCTACTCTTCAATTTTTCCCTTGGAACTAGACAAGCCTTCAACTTAAGCACTCAAATCATTCACTTATCATCCCTGCACTTGCCCAAAACTCATAGCAAGCACTAATAAACTTTAGCACTAGACCCCCCTATACTGTGTAGAGAAGGACAAGGCTCTCTATTCGACCTTACCAGCCAATCAGTAAAACAGTTCACTGTACCTATCCAGGCATGTCCAAAGCACAGTTTCAGGTGTATTCTCCAGTCCAACTGGTGAATCTGGGCATTTTGAGGCAATGTTACAATTGCCTCATGTACACAGACAACCCTCTCCTCCTTCCACCAAACACTAATACATGCGAGAAATGCAATTATACAGACAAACTGGAGGCTAAGCTCTCTCAACCCAAGACTGGACCAGGCAGTCAAGAGGAGAAGGGAATTACTTGCATCACACCACCAGTCTCACATAGACCTATGAAACCAGCACTGGCAAAAAACACACATAAATACACAAAAACATACTCGGAGGCTCTAAATAAAAATCTGCAAAAGCAACAGAGACCTCCAAAGCAGACATCCAAGTAACCTCCACCCCCAAAACAAACCATGAAACACGTACTTCACAAAACCAGCGTGCCACACAATCACAGCCCTTAAGGCAAAATATCATACCCAACACATTAGTAACAGGTGACTCTATAGTCAGGCACACTGATGTCCCACTCACTAGGCTGAACAAGGAGAATGTTACTGTTAGTTGCCTGTCGGGTGCCATAATCCGCCACATAACACAAGCACTCAGGTCACTCCAGAACAAGTACAATTATGACTCTGTCATTGTCCATGTTGGTGTGAATGACCTGAGCCATACCTCCCTGGACTACATGAAAAGAGACATGGAGGAGCTCTCTGATCATGTAGCCCAGGCTGGTATGACCCTGACCCTGAGTAGCATCTTGCCCTCACCAAGAATGATACCATGGTATAGAGAAAAAACTATCCCGGTAAACAAATGTAAAATAAATAAATAAATAAATAAATTTCAACAATTGGCTAAGCTTCTGGTGTCATTCAAAGGGGATCCAGTGTCTGTCAACCTGGGATGACATGCTTGATAAGCCACGCTGCTTTGCTAGAGACGGCTTGCACCTGTCACCCTTAGGCTTTCGAATACTGACCAAGCCTCTTGCCACCCCCATAGTACCTTTTTTAGGCAAGGCTCAAAAGACAAACCCACTGCCATAAATAGCACAAGTAACAAAAAACTGAGGGTAATGCTGCTCAATGCCAGACGTCTAAACCTTAAAATGCACGCACTCGAGGCACTCCTCAGTATGGAGAAAATCGATATATGTGCAGTAACAGAAACCTGGTTTAAAGCTCCAGAAAGCACCCCAGCAATACCAGGCTACAACTCATACCATACATTTCAGCCACAAAACCCAGAGCAAAATACAAAAGGTGGGGGAGTATACATATTCATCAAGGATACCCACACCTCCAGGTTAGTGGCACAGCACGATGCTTCAGTGATCATCACGTGCATCTAACAGTGGGCAAAACTGCTATTCAAATTATAGCTTGCTACAGATCACCCACCATTTCCCAGGACCCCCACTCCACATTCCTGGAAACACTGGGAAACATAAAGGTCCTACCAAACACCCTGATATTGGGTGATTTCAATTATCCAAACATTAACTGGGAGAACTACTCAAGTACAAACTCCCTGGCCCAACATTTCCTAGATTTTATAAACTCAAATGCCTTGGATCAACTGGTTAACACCCCCACCAGAGGTGACAACATATTGGACCTAGTCATCACCAACATGGGTGACCAGTGTTCCACACCAGAGGTCAACCCCTCACTGGTTAGATATGACCATAAACTAATCACTCTGGATATCCACATTCCACCACCACCCCTCGGTCAAAGAATCCACCATGAAATACTTTTCAAAAGCAAACTTCATGTTACTTAAGACCAAGGTGGGAAGTTTCAAAGCCCCCATGCTAAAGGATAATGCTGTCCAAGCTGCAAAATCCTTTAATAATGCACTCTACGGGCACCTACAAGAATGCATGGATTGTGCTATCCCAAACAAAACCAAGACTCACTCCTCCAAGAAAAGGAAACCAGTCTGGTGGACCCCCTGCTATAAACAAGCTATACAGTAGAAGGAGGAAACTAGTACAGAAAAGAGTAAATTGCCAAGAAGGGAAGACATCCCTGATCAGTATCAGCAAGAAACTATGTTCCCTCATAAAATCATCCAAGGTTAGCTTCGAAAGAAAAATTGCCATGGACTACAAAGATAACCACAAGGCATTCTTTAGCTATGTCAAGAATCTAAGTGGCAATTCTCAGATCTGCTCGGAGTTAGTGCAGAATGGCACAAAATACACTGAACTGACTGATATAGCCAACATCCTGGCAGACAGGTTCAGTGCAAACTTCACCCCCCTCTCACCCCCAAAAGGGCCCATAACTATACCAGAAGAATGCAGTGCCCCTGAAATTACAGATGCTCAGGTTAAAACAGCCCTTTCCAAAGCCAAAAACACAGCATTAATGGGACCAGACGGTGTCCCAGGCTGTGTCCTACACAAGCTCAAAGATGAACTAACCTCTCACCTAAACAAACTGTTTAAACTCAGCCTCTCCACAGGCTACATGCCCACAGAGTGGTGCACAGCAACGGTTATTCCGCTCCACAAAGGTGGAGCTACAATGGATCCCAGAAACTATCACCCTATAAGCCTGACTAGCTTGGTCTGCAAAGCTATGGAGTGCATCATCATGGATCTCATTAACAGAGAAATTGGAAACCACCAAACACTATACCCAACCCAATTTGGATTTGTTAAGGGCAGATCATGCCTCCTAAACCTGGTGGACTTCTTTGAGACAGTTACCAAGGCTATAGATGAGGGAAAGGTGGTCCACACAGCCTACCTAGACCTCCTTAAAGCCTTTGACAGTATTCCCCACTCAGGTATTATAGACAAGCTCACCAGACTGAACATAAACCCCTATGTCACGAGATGGGTTGCCAACTGGCTCACGGACAGACCCACATGGTAAGAGTTGCAGGAGCTAGGTCTGACTCTAAACCTGTTACAAGTGGCATTCCCCAGGGCTCAGTCTGAGGACCCCCTCCTTTTTGGCATATACTTCTCAGAGGTACAGGCAAGCACAGGAGGACTATGGCTCACCAAGTTTGCAGAAGACTGCAAACTAGGGGCTATAATTGCCTCTCTGGCTGACACAGACATCCTCCAAAAGGGTCTCACTGAGACAGATACCTGGTGTCAAAACCATGGTCTCAAGCTAAATGCTAAACAGTGCATAATCATCCCCTTTGGTAAAAACAAAGTACCCACAAACTACCACATAGGTGGTAGCCCCCTAAATATGGAAGATGTAATAAGGGATCTTGGGACCCAAGTAGATAGTAACCTCTCCTTTGATAATCACATTGCCAAAGTGGTTAGAAAATCCTTCTATGTGGCCCACTAATCACAAAATGGTTTGCATCCAGATCGAAAGAGGGTTGGCCCCTTTACGCATCACTCATCAGACCCATCATAGAGTACAATGCCCCATTTGGGATGTACCTTACAAGACACCTGCAACAACGGGAAAGACCACAGAAGTTCCTCAACAAGAGGATCACTGGTCTCAAGTAGATGCCCTATGCAGCTTGACTGAAGAAACTCCAGCTGTACTCGGTTGCATACCACCCACTCAGAGGTGATCTCTGCCTGACATACAAGGCCATGTCCAACCAAGAATTGATGGACATGCTCCACCTAAAGAAAACCATATCCCCTCGAGCCACACTCCAGGGATCTAAACCTCACCACAACAATAAATAGGACGTGCTGGAGGGATAGATTCCTGTCCTAGAGACTTCCCATGCTCTGGAACAAGATTCCAATCTACATTAGGCAGAGCTCCTAGCTAACCCTCTTCAAGAAAAACCTTGATGAGTGGATGGGAAACAGAAAGTTTACCCCAGGGATCACTTCAATGGCTCTGCTGGACAGAGGCACAGGGAACTAATCTAAAGGGGTGGCGAAAGCCAACACATTCTGGCTAGGCTTATAAATGCCTTCGGGCAGATAGCCTAGTACCCATCTATGAACCTATGAACCTATAATCACATCTGAAGTGCCATGAAGCACACACTTAAAGTAATTACAGGAGCAGTTTGTTGTAATGGTTATGCCTCCCCTAAAATATATTCTGGGGCTCAAAAAACCCTAGCCCTGTTACTGTTTACAGAAGTGTGAGTGTGCCATATCACCAGTTGTTGGGTAAGCCAGTCTTGTTTGTCACTGTCGTCCTACACATAGACATTACTAGATTTAACTCCCTACCTATCTAGGTCCACACTCTTTAGAGCTGCTTATTAACTGATGATGCCACTGAGAATATCATAAGTGGAGTTGTCAGAAAGCACACACTTGAAGGGATGACTTCAGTGTTGTGTTTGAAGTAATATGAGTCACCTAAAATGTGTTTGAGAGATCAAAATGCTGGAGCTATTTAAATGTTATCCCTATGTTAATTTATCTACATTAAATATGTTAATGAAGAGATGCTACACAATTTCAATTATCTGTTATTCAACCACAGTAGTTGAAAATTAACAGATTTGAACCCCTACCTATCTAAGTCAACACTCTAGAGTGGTGTGTATTAATTGCTTCTGCTATAAGAAATTTTAAACTACAGGTATCAGAAAACACACAGTTCAAGGTCTGACTTAAGCATTGATTTTGAATGCTCATGTATCCCCTAGTTTGAGGGATCAAAATCCTTTAGCCATGCCAATGTTCACACAAGTGTGAGTCAGCCATATCACAGTAATTTGGATAATCTAGTCTGGTTGGTCACTGTTTTGTACATACATACATATGTCACTTATACATAGCCCAGTTTGAACCCCTGCTTATCTATGTACACTTATAAATATTTCTCCTGAGTGGAAGAGTACACACTAGATCTGTTGGATAAATCAGTCCTGTGTAGCACTAGAGTCACACACACACACACACACACACACACACACACACACACACACACACACACACACACACACACACACACACACACACTCCCACACTCATACTGGTTTGTCATTGTAGGATTTGCCCACCTGCCTATCTAAGTCTACAATCTAAAGAACATTGTTTAAACTCCCAATATCACATGAGAAGTCTCACTAGAAGTGTGAGAGAGACCACATTTGAAAGGATGATGTCATCATTGATTTTCAAATAAGATATTTGGCATATTTGGCATAACAATTGACATTGTTTGGGAAGCTCTCTCCCTATGCAAATGTTTTTCTTGAGTGGAAGTGTACACAACAATTATGCTGAATAGGCCAGTCTATCCTAGAGTTAGTCCCCCACACCCACACATATACTGTTTAGTCATTGCTGATGATTTGAACACCTGCATATCTAAGTTCACACTCTAAAGAACATTATATCAACTCTTAACTCCAAATGATTAATCTTAGCTATGTGAGAAATAACACATTTTAATGGGTGATATCAGCATTGTTTTGCTAGGCATATGTTTGGCTTAAAAGGAATGTAAGAGCCCTGTTTTCCTGTAAATATTTCCAGTGAGTGGAAGTCTATATAACAGATCTGGTGGATAAGCCAGTCCTACATATCACTAGAGTCAGACACAATCTCAATAGTTAGTTTTTGCTGGATTTGACACTTGTCAAGCTAAAACCACAATGTAGGGAACTGTGTATTATAGGTTTATATGTAAGTACTAGACTAGTTGTCCTTGTGGACCATTTTAAGCCTAGCCAATTTCCATTTTTGTGCTTGAATCAACCCAGCCTATTTGTTTACAGATTGACCTTACATATTCCATGGTCAATAATTATATATTACCCCTAATAAGAATAACTGGAATCATGGCATAGATAATTTGGGGGATGCTTCCATCTGATAAAGCAAATACCTGCTCACACCACAGGAGAAGTTTAACTAGAAGTGTGAGAAAGACCCCAGTTGAAATGATGACACCATTATCATTGTGTTTCAAAGCAAATGTTTGGCTTAAAATGGATTGGAATTGTTGGGGGAGCCGTGTCCCTGTGTAAATGTTTTTCCCGAGTGGAAGTGTGCACATTAGATTTGTTGGAAAAGCCAGCCCTACCTATTGTTAGAATCACACACACTTTTGCTAGTAAGCCATTGTATGATTTGATCACCTGCTTATTTAAGCCTGTAGTCTAGACAACATTATACCAACTGCTGATGTCACAGAAGAAGTGTTATTACAAGCACCAGGCAGCACATAGTTGTAAAATGTTTTGTGACAGGCAGATAAAATAGCAATTTGTTGATTGCAACTTGCAATATGCAGTAGCAATAATGCATACATCACATCATTCACATAAATATTTGTGTTGTGAATGATTTATATGTGTGACATACTAAGGTGTATTGAACAGTTATGTGAGGGGTGATAGTCACAGATGTCAATCAGTGGAGTGCCATCCACATATTTATGATGTTCATCTCATGGTCATTGTATGAATTTCTTGTTTTATTTTGGGTATCATTGGCAAGTATAATAAGCCTTCTCATCTATTACTGTGTCAAACAATTATGGACCAATGTCAATAAAATTAATAAAATCACTGCTAATGTGAAATGGCTATCAGTCATAGCTGAGCCATACTCACCCTGTGTCTCTCTGAGGTGTTATAGTGACTCCTGGTGTGCCTCCCTATTTCCTTCAGTCTGTGCAGAAGCAAGACAGAGCAGAAATAAAAAATGAACACCTGTTTGTGTTGGCAAGTCATGGTATTATACTGCATGGTAATGGGCCACTATACTTACTCAACTCAGCTGGTTTGTGAGTCTTATAATATTCCTCAAACCGGTGAATGGGCTTTTGCTTGTGCCTCTTCAAGTCACTTTAAAGGTGATGGTATTGTTCCCCAGTTGTGGGATGCCAGTTGCATTGGAGACAGTGTTGGTGAAGCTGTTCTAAGCCTCATCCTTGTACTGTGACCCAGTCCTGCAGCAGCCTACAATTGTAACTTTTAATAAGGAGTCCACCAACTATCTTGGACTCTACCTCACACCACCTTTGTGCTCTAAACAAAACACTACCCTCATTATTGCTTGCAACGTCTTTGCAAAAATATCAAGAAAAATGGCAGGAAATTGGTGCCCAGTTCAGATCTCATGCATACCAACTTGTACTCAATAACAGACAAGCTAGACAACTGCATTTGTGCAATAGAAAGCAGAAAAATGGAACAGAAGGATCTGAGGGTATGATTTCTGCAATGTCCATTTCAGTCCATTTCGATTTGGCTACATGAGCTGGTCAATGAATTTACAATTGATCCGCAGCTACTCCAGCAACTGATGGGTAATGTTGATATCTCAGTTGCATTACATGATATATTGTCATCTCTGGGAATGTTCTCTGATATTATAGCATTCATAACAAGAGAGATATAGGGTGTGGAACAGACAATATAAAAAAAATCATAAATATTATGTAATCATAATATATCCCAGTTCATGCATATTCACACAGAATTATTTAGATTTGTCACATCCACATATAAATGTGAAGACTATGTGTTAAAATAAACACTAACCTCATCAATATTACAAACGTTGCCACAAATAAATAAAAAATGACATAAACAAATATGAAATGAAAATCTCCATGATGATATTCTTATCATACAATGTTGTCCTTATGTAAATTTTAAGTGCTATACAATGCCTTAGTGGCACATAAAATGTTAAAAACTATGAGTGATAGCACCTTCAAATCAATCCCATGAGAAAAAGGAGACAGAGCTTCTTTATTCTGTGTTTTAACCTTTAATACCACAGGAGATCTAACATACCCAGAGTATAAGTTGAAATATACCGTTTTGAAAAGAAATGGATCTAGACCTACTTCTGACAGCCCTGTAACTCTTGCACTTTATTTGAGGAATATTTTGAACAAATATGTATGCCTGTAAAAAAGTTTCCATTCCATTGATTTTTCTAATATCTTCAATGCTAACTGTCCCATGCTGAGGCCAAGCTTATTTACATAGCTGATGGAAAAGTTTGGACATGGTGTGCCAGTTCTCTACATTTATTTATGCATACTAACAGTGCTCTATGCCAACTGTCACACAAAGAAAAATGAGACTTTTTTAGAATTACTGACTTTGTGTAATGTTATGTTGTTTTCATTGACATACATATTTTTAGTTGTATTGCTGTGCTCTCTATAGTTCCCTAAACCATTATGTTGCTAATAATACTGGTCATACTTTTGCACAAGTACTATTTGTAACATCATGCACACACAAGTGTGCTGTGCATACTACAGATGACACAGATCACATTTATCTCGTTTAGCATCTTATACACACTTGTGCTGCACACCATTCACATTTTAAATTATAAATGCACTTCAGGTTCAAGTACAGAAAAAAACATGTATTATGACCCATAAAGGTAAACTATCCATAACAGGGAATCAGACCTTGCAATACATGTGCTGTTATTCATAATGTACTAAATTAACATGTAGAGCCATTGAGAAAGCTACATAACAGGTGCATTTTCTGCATTTACTACTTTCTGAAGTGCTACAATGCACTGCCTCCAGCCTCATTTGCATGACTGATGGCTAAGTCTTTGCACACATGAAATTAAATTTTGAGTTTTTTCCAGCGAAGGCTATTTCTGACAGGCCCAGATATGCACTGCCAACCATTATACAAAGTATAAAGCCCCAAAAAAATTGTAAATCAGTGTGATGATTTCTCAGCTTTGTGACCTTATACAAGTAAAATGTTGACATTAAGGATCCCTACTCTCAGACACATCACCTTTGCTAGATTTGAACCCTGCACCTATGGCATTACCAAGAAACATTGACATGATTAACAGTTTTTGCCATCTGAATATTTACAAAGTAAAGTATAGAAAATCAAGCACATGTACTCAGCTTAGTTCTTCTAGCATTTACAGTTAGACAACAATATATCCATGTTATCTCATAGCTGTCATTTTACCTGTCATTTTTTTTGTGAATGTAATACTTGTATTAGTGAGTGGAATAACCCACTTGAGGTTACAAACAAATGTTTGCAAGAGAAGAGTTTCTAATTTCCGTTTGTGTACATCACTTCACTGTAATCCCTTTATACCATGAATGCATTACATTTTGCAATGAGTCTAATTTTTTTCTCTACATATCAAAGGCACATTATCTTCTTATAAAATGTTAATTAACGTGTGCATCAAGGTCCCCTTCTAAGCCACAAAATGAACATGAAACCATCTCAGTAAGACTTTTCTCTCTAACACACCCTCTGTAAGTGTACTTCTCATTATCAGGAGTACTATATAAGTAATTGAACATGCAGAACTGCAAATGAGCATTACCTAGCCAAAGATCTTAGTAGTTACTCTTGTGCTGCTCAGGTCTATGCATATCATTGTGTAGATAGTAACACATGCTTACCTGCTCAGCACATTGAACAGACTGAATGATTCCAGAAGGATAATGTGATGACATCTGATTTACATATTCAGCATGCTCAGAGGGGTTGCTCTATACCATATAGGCAGAACCAGGGGCTAAAACTTGCACTATGCTAGAGAAAACTGCTTGGTGTCCTAAATGCTGCTGAACAAGTGCTGCTGATGTTTAGAAATGTTGCATTTGCAATTCTTTTTGAGGAACTGACTGAAAATCTTTCAAGGTATGTAATGTTTTTACAAGTACTGCTTGCAGGTCTACATTTTGGATGATTTTGGTTGCAATGAGTACTGTCTAACTTGCAAAGTTGTATTTTGTAATGACCATATGAACAACTATTACATTTCTCCTTTACTTCTATTTCATGGTTTTCTATCAATATTCTGAGGATGTTCAAACATGTCTGACTTGTGCAGCTTTGTGGATTATTGTTACATTAAGACATACTCTATGCTTATGCTGTTCTATCTGCTTAGTAGTTGTATGTTTGCCTGTTCTTCTAGGTCCATGACACCAATTTTCATTTAGTTTTCTTGTTATGTTATTTCCATCAGAGGGGGTTCATATGATGATTTTACAGGTCTTTCACTGATACACTTCAGATACATATTTTACATTTTAAACAGCAATGCTTGCATAATGAGTAGTTTCTCCCCAGTATTAGATCAGCCTTTAATACCCCACCCCCTGTTGGTTTTGTTTGAGTCTGATATATTTTTCTTTGTTGCATCACAACAGGGATATGGTACCAAAATCAAAAAAGAAGAGGTCAGTCCCTCAGAAAGCTCCATTCTCAGATGCTGAGAATGAGTTTATAATCCTGGCCCTCCATCTCCACACAGCATAGCTCCTAGGTCCTCATTTAACTGACAAAATCTTCCATGACCATGTTTGGCAACAGTTGGTAAATGATGTGGATGCTGTGGGTGGCTGAGGCCATAGCCAGAAGAGTGTCAGACATAGGGGCAGTGAAATGATCAAGAAGGCTAATGACAGAGCTAAGGCTAGGGACATCTGGAATTGAGGTACGACTACCACCTGCACATAGTATAGACATACATTTTTTGTCTTTAGTGTATATATATATATATATATATATATATATATATATATATTACTGTGAAGGATATTTGGATTTGCATGTGTTGTAGTTAGGTAGTATATTGCAATCATTTCTTTGCATTTCTTCTATGTTTCTGTTTTCTTGGTGTACTCACAGAGGAGGCTGGCGTTAGCAATGTGGAGCTTCAACGACCTGATATAACAGGCATAGTCTGGGGCTGCAGAGGGTATGTCTGACATGCAGGCTGTGGGTCTCACATCCCTTCCCCACAGTTTACTGTAAACAGCATGATAAAAGCTTTAATGATGACAAACAAAAGATTAACAGAACACACACATGGGTAGAAATGCCTCATAAACAGAAATGTCTATATGGCTGTACTCTTCATTTCTGTGACACTAAGCACTGAGCAGCAATGACCACTGCTATCTCCCATTTCAAGTAAAAAAAAAAAAACTTAAAAAATAATTATGCATGCAAATAAGCTTACCAGCAGTGCACCTCAGTGAGCAATTGAGGCAGACCAAAAGTTATGTCAATGGTTTCTATTACTTATGTATGGTTTATTGTAGTCCCTGTGTCAGTTCATTGCAATGCAGTCAATCTACTTCTTAATGCAAATGATTGTTGCATTGGCACACATTACCCTTTCAGGTGTGTTTGAATGAACTAGTGCAATGGCATACATTCTTGCATAGTAGTATTAATGAATGTATATGTTTTGCATGCATGGCTTGTAGTTACCTTGCACACTGTACACACATCACAAAGACTTGTCAACGAGTCACCAACAACACATAACTTTAATATAATGATCTTGAGATAAACAGTCAAGAATGCATGGGTGACTCTCCACTGTTTGACTTCTCTATCACCCATAATAGCACTATTTAATACACCTTAATGTGGCACACATGATTAGAGTATATAATTAATGACACAATAGTTCATGTCAATTATGTAATGTACGAGTCATTGCTATGACATGTTTTCAGTTGTGACCAACACATTAATTTTTGCTTGTCTGTCAGTCACATTGCCCCTTCCACAAACTTAGGTCATGTAAAGTGCAACTATATGCTGCCTGATACTTGTAATAAGACCTTTTCTGTAGGGTGATTGTCTAATACACAGTTTTCTAGATTGTGCACTTAGATAAGTAGGTGTTTGAATCCAGCAATGAGTAATTAATGAGGGTGTGTCTGACTATATTGACAAGTGAGACTGGTTATCCAACAGATCTGATGAGTACACTTTCACTCAGTGGAAACATATACATAGAGAGAAGGCTCTCCCAACCTTTTTAGGTCCAACATCTGCCTTGCAGCACAATGATGAGGTCATCTCTTCAAATGTTTTCTGTCTGACACCTGTACAATAAAGTCTCCTGTGACGCAAGTAGTTAATGCACAGCTCTATAAAGTGTAAACTTATATTGGCAGGGGTTCAAATCCAGCAAGGTGTAACTGTTGTGGTTGTATAACAGATAATTGAAAATAGGTAGCAATGGCTTCATCAACAGATCGGATGTGGATAATTCAATGTAAGGTAACACTTACATGGCTATAGGATTTTGATCCTTCAAAAAATTTTAGATGAGCCATATAGCTGCCAACACACCACTAAAGTCATCTCTTCAAATGTCTTTTTTCTAACACCTCTACCTATGATTTCTCCTGTCGTGTCAGTTATTAATATACAGTTCTATAAACTGTTACCCTAGATAGGCTGGGGTTCCAATCTAGCAATATCTAAGTAATTTATGCAAGACAATACTGACAGACAGGACTGGCTTTCTCAACAGATAGTGATACAGCTAACTTTCAATTGTGTGATCACTTACATGGCTAAAGGATTTTGAGCCCTCAAACTACATTTTATAGAAGCCATAACCATTCCAGAATACTGCTGATGTAATCCCTTCATGTGTGCTCTTTATGACACTACATATATGGTTTGTTATGTGGTGTCAGTGGTGGATTTCCAGTTATATGGACTGTTCACTCAGATAGGCAGGTGTTTGGGTAAGGTAAGATATAAATAATGGGTGTGTAAGAGAGTGTTAGTAGGGAAGCTTGGCTTCTCCAAGAGAATTTATGTTTATGAATTCACTTAGTAGAAACCTTTTAATGATTGGAGATAGGCCAACTTTTATACTCCCCTTGATGGAAAACATATACATTCTAACACAACACTGAAGTTATCCTTTCAAGGATATGCTTTCTGATACATGAGATGTAAATTCCTGTGTGGATTTCATTATTTAGTGCCAGATCAAGAGGATCTTGAGGTACAATGAATATGCTTGAATCCAGTGTTTTTAAAATTTTCTCCATAATTAGTGGTAACAGGCAAGCATGACTTGTTCAACAGAGTTTGATGTTTGACTGCTATACAGTGGTCACAAAGTGTCATATGAGTCAGTGTCTGATGTTTGTTTATGTTTTTTGGATCAGTGGGTGGGTGGGTGATATTCATCCAGTAATTGCTGTATGTCCTTTTGAGCATGCCCATTATAATAATGTGTGTATTACATTTTTTGTTGGATCAAGGTTAGCACAAAGTACTGTAAGTAATCAATGGTGAAGCACAGTTATTGTCATTTGTTGTTCTGTGGCAAAAACATCCAATAATTTGCTTTCAGCAACATTGCTCTTCTTACAGCCATGCAGTGGAGGTAGTGACTGATATGCTGAGGATACCAACACTGTTGTAGGTTAGTGTACACCTGTTATATGTAAACTCTAGCAGTTTCCATAATTTACTTACTATCTGATGGTACTGTTGCACTTCTCTGTGAGGTATGTTGCATCTTATGATCTAGGAGTTAACTATGATGTGTTGCACAATGAATTCAGTAGACATTTCTTATTTCCAATATGATAGTAAAAAGCCTTTAGAAGTGTACATTGTCATATTGTATTAACTGTATATGTGTGACAGCAGGGGGTAATGCACATGTAATGCAATGCTTACATAGGCATGAATGCTTTCCACTCCAATCACATAAAACAAATTGAAATGGTGCACGCAGCAGTTGTCCTAATACAATACTGACATCGGGCACACTTATGTAGTGAATACATCTCCTAGGGCTTAACTGTCATGAGTGATCTTCCTATCACACAGTTAATGATGTTCATTGACATATGCTGACATACATAAACACATACAACGGGTTCACTTCAAAATCCTGAATTTCAAAATCCCGAACTCAAAATCCTGAAAGCTCAAAATACTGAAAACTCAAAATACTGAATCTCATAATACCGAAAAACATACAGGACACCAACACTGATGTGTGATTGTGCAGACGTTCGGGTTAGGGCGTGGGTCAGATAAATGTGCAGTTGTGATGAATGTTAGGGTTAGGGGTGGGTTAAGTGAGTTAGGGTTAGGGCACGGGTGAGGTGAGTGTGTGATAGTGACAGAATTTGGGGTTAGGGGTGGGTTAAGTGAGTTAGGGTTAGGGCACGGGTGAGGTGAGTGTGCGATAGTGACGGACCTTAGGGTTAGGGTCTGGGTTAAGGTAAGTGGATAGATAGTAGTGTATGTGCAGTGTAGTATAGCTGCAATACAGTCAGTGTTGGTGTCCTGTATGTTTTTCGGTATTATGAGACTCAGTATTATAAGTTTTCAGTATTTTGATCTTTCAGGATTTTGAGTTTGGGATTTTGAGATTCAGGATTTTGAGCTTTCAGGATTTTGAAGTGAACCCCATACAACAGATATTACTGGATTACCTCCACATGACTTGTGCCTACCAGGCATACCTCTCAACTGTACAGATTTTTGCCTCATATTTTTGGTCCATTTTTCATAAAATTGTGGTTTTCTGGCAAATTAGTGGCAAACCATTAAAGAATGAAGTTAGAAGATAATGATAGACATTTGAGTTTCAGACTTCATACCCTTCAGAAAATACCTGCTAATGCAAAACCTGTTATTCTATCAACTTTTTAAGTTTGTAAGAGCAGTATTTAAAACGTGTCCCTATTTTTGGGCCCTTGTCCCACTTTTATTTATGGCTTTGTCCAGATTTCTTGCTCTAAGAGGTTGAGAGGTATGCTGCCAGGATTTCAATCTTTGTAAACTTTTCATGACATGTCCCACATCTAGTGTGTACATTCATCTCATCTGTTATATTTTACAGATCTGTAACAATTTCTGTATTGCAGCATGATTTTCTATTAATTTTCTTTTCAACATGACAGCTCTGTTTCTATGGCATATCCTTGTGGGGTGTACTGCATAATAATTTGGGGATGTGATCTCTGTCTCATTTCTTACCCTTCACAGCATACATAATGCTGCCACAACTGTTATTGTTTCCACTGTCAGTAGCTGTGTGGGCAGCATGTCCTGGTGTTCCTTACTTTTCTCATTTTATCCACATATTTATATATGCACTTTCCCATTTCCCCTGCATTGGTACTTTGATAGATAAACTGCATGGGAATTTGTAAACTTGTGTTATCTCCATGTATTTTTAAACCGCACAGTTTTCCTTCTGAACATTTACTGCATATGTTTTCTTCCTTTATGTACACAATGCCAGAGAAGTTCTACATGTCCACTGTATCAACCTTCCAAGTACACTTGTGTTGTTAGGCTTCCTCTTGCTTATATGCATCATAAATCGACATATCTGTTGTGTTGTGCACATGCACTCACTTACTGATCACACTTTTCTGTAAATTCCATTGTTTACATTGTGTACCAAGCCATGCCTTACCTCAACATGACACACGAGTCTGAGTTGTGGGCTTGAGCTGGGGCGGCTTGACATGTAGAGTAGCTTGGGTTGTTGCAAATTTGATTTGCACTGCTGCTCACCATGCACAGCTGTCTGATCATATTAGCTCCAGTGTGACATGTCCAGGACGTTAATGAATCCCAGGGGCTTTTGTATAAAAATAATTTCTTTCTTTTATTTTAAGGTGATTCTGTCTTTATTTAGCTAATTTGTAATTTTCAAGATAGCCTTCTCCCCTTCCATCTTTCCATCTTCTTCAGTTTATTCATATTTCTGAAGAATAGGGGCAAGGGAATACTCCTTGGATCTGTTCCACTATCCCCAAATAAATTATCTAAAATATGGTGGTCACTGGAGTATGGTCTGTCTTGAGTCTTACCACTGGTGTTAAACAGATTCAGATATAAAAAGGCACACAAATATGAATCACTAAATGCCTAATTAAGTGGAGCTTGTTCTCAAAAGCATGCAATAAATAAGCACTGTTGCCTTGGTTATAGGCTTACACAAGTAATAGGCTTCATATTGAACATCCCACCAAGGACAGTCTTTGACATAGCTTGCCAGACCCCTTTCTTTCCACTCTTTCTGGGCTTTACTGCCTTCCATAGTGCTCACTTGCCTACAATAACTGTACTTAGGGTGAACTCGTATCTTCACACACACACACACACACACACACACACACACACACACACACACACACACACACACACACACACACACACACACACACACACACACACACACACACACACACACACACGCGCACACACACACACACACACACGTGGATGCATGAATGTGTGCATACAGCCCCTCCCACACATATTAATTTCCAGTTTGATAATCTTCTGCAACACCCCACCCTTCCATCCTGTCCCAAAGTATTAATCTGCCACACACAAGATTATCTGGATTGACTCACAGTTACTGTTCCATTCTTAAGCAGTCTGGCCAGTTAAAAGTGAATGCTAGCAGTCTGTCAACATTAACAATAAATGCTGCTTTATCAATTAAAGAATATGTAAATAGATATTTAGTCATACACACTTTTTAGAAATGAATAAATAATTCTTTAAAATTAAGTTAAGCAATACAGTTAATTGTTAATTATGCAGAAAATATAATATTGACCATAGAAAACAGAATATGATCACTTTGAACAAATGATTTAAAAGAAAGAACAAAGTGTCTGTTGCTAATCCTTCTACTACCTCTTAACTAAAATAATTTCTGAGACCTAAGCTACACTGACTGACTTTCCAGAAAATATCACAGGCAGTGACGTTAGTGCAGAAAATAAACTCACTGCTCTGTTTATTCATCGGTTTGGCTTTTCTCTTTTTCCATACAGAAACCACAGATGCAATTAAACAGAGTTTCACATTTATCAGTTAACATGGACTTTGTATCTTTGTTCTTGACTAGTTATTTCTTTTTTGTTGCGTCTTTCGGCTTTTCCCAGTTAGGGGTCGCCACAGTGGAACTCCGGTCTGCTAATGATTGGTAGTTGATTTTTATGTGCCAAGTTACCAGCCCTGATGCACAACCTTCAACGAAGGTACGCCCATTCACGCATGTCTCCATGCAGAAGACGCTCTAGCTGAGAATCGAACTGGACAGCATCTTACTGTGAGGCGACAACGCTACCGCAGCACCACCACCGAGGGTTGACTAGTTATTTCCTTACATTTTCTAATTGGGCTTTTACACATTTTGATTTCCTGGCCAATGAATACTTACAGATCTTATAATCACATGGAAGGACAATTACAATTTCAGTTTCATATGCCTGCTATCCATTTAACATCTTATGTAATTGCTGTATTTTCTAGTGAAAGACAGCTGCAAACTAGTTACAAACTTCATATACTTTTTTGTACATTACACAGAAAAAAAATCAGACGTTTTCATATATTTTCTTGCTAATGAAAAACACAGACTGCAAATTCAGTCACATATTTTTAATTTACCTACTACAGGTTATATAAGGCTTGCATCTTGCTCATTGATATGTTACAGTTTGACTCAGAAAACAGTGGCAAATTTGTTCTCAAACATCATAGTATGTTTATATTTTTCAGTTAGTGTGATGGTTTCATTTTACTTTAGATCTTCACCTTTGCTTTTCTCTGAAGTTATCCCTTTAACAAATATATATGCACACACTCAACCCCTCTCACACTCACATTCTTGTACACACACACACACACACACACACACACACACACACACACACACACACACACACACACACACGTATGTACACACGTAGTAGCAATATTGCATTGCAATGTTTTGTTTTGTCTGATTTTCTTCACCAGATTATTGCTACGGGTGCCTCCTGTCCATTTGTTACCAGGCTTATTCCCCCTACTTGCAGTCTTTTCTAACTAGATTTTATTTATTTTATTTAGTAATTTCATTTGCTTGTCTTTACATATAGGCCAATTTCTATGTTTATTAGTGGCTTTCCTCACCTGATCCCAGTTCCCCTTAGTCAGCAGGACTTTCTCTTCTGTCTTCCATCTGTTCATCATCAAGCATTTCAGTGCCTCCAACCTGTTCTTACACATACCTCTTTTAATTGGTCCATCTTTGCCTGACTTGAAACTACACAATTTTTTCCACAAGAAAGCTTTATTAGCCTTCTCTTCTTAGAAAGACTATGAAATTGGACCACACTTGGCCAGTCTGTAAATATGTGAACCATTCCAGATCTTTTAGGTAAAGTGCAACATAAAGGGATGAAAAGCTTGCAAGCATGGAACTTGTCTGTCAATCTACATTTTTTTCTCAATCTAGTATCCATCTACCTCTCCAATATCCTCTGGTAGTTTTATTTCTTTTGTTCCTAATTCTGAGGTGATGCCAAATCCAGTTTGTGTGACACTTCCCTAAGCAAATCTACCCTCCTCGTTACTGTCATTTTGTAGTTGACAGATCCATTACTGTAGTAGGGAGGAAAGGTAATATTTCACAACTGCTTCCCTATCTAAAGGTGAGAACATATCTCGCTAAGTGTGGGAATCCCCACCCTCTGTAGCACTTGGGATAGAAGCTAAAGAATTTGAAGTCCTTCTTCCATTCTTCACTAGGACAGAGATATTTACAAATTCCTATAAATATTCTAAGATGGAATGGTTTGCTGAAATTAGAATATTTATAAACAAGTATAAGATGTGGGGCATGATCATCACTTGTATCATCTGAGTTTTCCTGGTAAGTGTATTAAAACTATCTAATTTAGATAAGAGATTTCTTATATTTCCCATTACTTCATTAAGATCATCCTCCACTATCATAATAACAGTTCTGCCTAGTAGTAAGCCTAAGTACTTAGAAGCCTTAACTACCAGGATTGCCTGACAATCTATCTTGTATTCCATCTTTCCTCACTGGAGCATCATTGACTTGGATAAGTCGAAAACTAGGTCCAATACCTCTCCAAAAGGATGAAAAGTATCCAAGACTTTACCCAGCACTCTAGATACGTTCATACTTATTAATACACAATCATCATCAAACAGTAAAAAAGATCTGATTGTCCCATCTGAGGCAGATTAGGTGTGTAGTATTGCCCTGACATGGAATGCCAATTCTTCCATAGCAAACAAGAATAGTCCTGCTGATAGAAGGCATCTTTTTCTAGTCCCCCTGTATATAACTCCTGGTTGTGAGAGACCCTTGTTAAGAAAAACTTTAAACAAAGGTGATGTGTAAAGACTTCCTACCCAGTTCAAAAATGTGGCCTCACAATTCATGTACTCAAGGACCTTAAAGAAGAAGAAGTACAAGCAGACCATATCAGATACCTTTCTGAAGTCAAATAGGCTTATTCCCTTATTATGCTGAGATTGGACATATTTGGATAGGAAGGCTGCCAGCTCCCACTAGTTATCTGCTATATCCCTTTTTTTGCACCCCATTCTGTCCTTTTTGAATCAGCTTTGCCAGGAGATTATCCAGTCTCAAGCTAATATCTTAGATAGAATATTTAGATCTATATTGATAAGAGAGATGGGTCTAAAGTCTCACAATGAAGGTATCCCTTCCTTAATTTAGGAATGACCTTTATAATCATCTGATTATGTTCAGGGTGTAAACTCTTCAAGAAATCACTAAAATTGGGTACTTACATAAGTGCATGCCATAGAGTTTCTCCATCCAGTTTGTAAAATTTCTGAAGGGAAGCAATCAGTGTCTGGAGCTTTTTTTGATTTAAGCTTTGATATCACCTTAGAAACTTCAGTGAAAGTAAGGGTTTGTTGAAATCCCTGCTATTATACACACTAACTGGGTTTGCCGGTGCCACTGAAGAACTCCACAAGGATATATTCCTATCCTGAACAGGGATGTAGAAAGATGTATAGATGTTGCAAAAAGCATTTGAAAGATCATCACCATCACTGGTAATAGTGTTTTCTGCTTGGGAAATAACTAGTGGTATAGAGATGGAGCCCATTGCTTGAAGAAGCATGGTATGACTTTATATTTCCTTCTCTTTTTAACACTAAAACTGCCCTTTTTTGAATGTTCAGCTTCTGCCTTGGATAGCTCTAGCAGATTAATTTCTGTAGAGACAGCCATTTCATAGGATCATAGGAAGTTACTAGAATTTAGCCCATGTTCCAACAAGTCAGCACCTGATGCCCCTGTCCAAAATGGACACAGGTGGAATCTCAAGAGTGCATTTTCTGCTCCCCATCCAGTTATCCAGGTCGGGCTTAAAAAGGGATAATGAGGTACTCTGCTTGGAGTGGGAGTCTATTCCACAGAAGTGCGAGTCTCTGGGACACAAATTTCTCCTGCCAACAAGGCCTATTGATGACACAGACCAGGCTTAGGATGCGCATGTGGGTTACTTAAGTGGAGCTTGACTTCCGGATATGCAGCAGTCCTGTCAAGGCGGGGTCTAAGATTACCTTGTATGCCAGACAGAGGTCACCTCTGAGGAGTCTGTATGAGACTGAGTAGAAGGACAGGGCTTTTAGCCTATCTGTGTAAGGTAGATGTTTGAGGCCCTGGATTCTCCTGGTGAGGAACCTCTGTGGTCTCTTTAGCTGCTGCATGTGCTTTGGGGGTACATGCCAAAATGGGAGTTGTACTCAATAATAGGTCTTATAAGGGAAGAATGCAGGGATGTTATGACCTTTTTGTCCCTGGATGCGATACCCTTCCTAATGAGGTGGGCCATGTAGAAATCCTTCCGTACAACAGAGGCAATATGGTGGTCAAAAGTCAGGTTGCTGTCAACCTGGCTGCCCAATTCCCTCACAACTGATTATGTGCTTAGGACCTTGTTATCAATGTGAAAAGTTATGGGGACATCACTCTCTCTAAAGGGGATGATTATGCATTTTTTGGTGAAGCCTTCTTGGAAGATGCCCACATCACTAGGAGAACTAATGAAAATCCAGCTTGCAGTCATCTGCAAACTTGGCCAGCCATAGCCCATTGGCTTTGGCCTGCACCTCTGAAAAGTATAACCCAAACAACAGAGGCTCCAAGACGGACCCTGGGGTACACTGCTCAATATGGGTCTACTGCTTGAGGTGGCTTCCTCTATTTTGACTAGGTGGGTTCTGTCAGTGAGTCAGTTTGCTACCCATCAGCTAACATACAGATTGATGCCTAGTTGCGAGAGTTTATCTATTATACCTGAGTGGGGAATAGTATTGAAGACTTTGACCAGGTCAAGGTAGGTGGTGTGGACTATCTTCCCCTCGCCCATGGCTTTGGTGACTGTCTCAAAGAAGTTAATCAAGTTTAACAGGCATGACCTCCCCTTGACAAAACCAAACTGTGTGGGATCGATTGTTTGGAGATTGCCAATGTCCTTGTTAATGAGGTCCATGATAATCTGTTCCATGGACTTGCAGATCAGGCTAGTTAGGCTGATGGGTCTTTAATTTCCTGGATTGGTGGACACCTTTGTGCAAAGAGATTACAGTGGCTATCCTCCACTCAGCTGAGACAAAGCCGGTACTCAGGCTTTGGTTGAATAGGGTGCCTAATGGTGCTGCAAGTTCCTGCCTGAGTTCATGTAGGATGCAGCCTGGGATGTTATCAGATCCTATGGAGGCTGTATTTTTTGCTTTGAGAGGGCAGTGATGACTTTCTCCATAGAGATAAGGGGAGGGGGCAGGTGCTGGGGATGTCCTGATTTACTGATGGGGGGACAGAGGGGTGAAATTTTCACTGAAGCTGTCTGCCAGCAGGTTGGCTATATCTATGACGTTTGTGTATGTGGTGTCCTTGACCACCAGTTCTGAGCAGATCTGAGTACTTCCTTTGAGATTGTGTACATATGTGAAGAAGGCCTTATTATTGTCTTTATTAGGTGTGCTCAGTTTGGACTCAAAGTTTGCTTTGGAGGCAATTAGTCACTTGCTCATTTTTGGTCCTGGAGAGCAATTTTTTCCCTTTTGTTATAGAATTTATTTATTGCAGATGATCACCAGTGAGGAAGATGATTTTGTCCTGTCAGGTATTCCTGATTTCATACAGCTATATAAATGCTTGTATAGTACTTTGGTGTAGGTATGGACATTTTTGCCAGTTCCTATGGAGGGGAGGGAGCTGTGAAGCTGTTTATACCTTCCCTCAGGAGGTTGTAGACAGCTTTGGAGAAGTTTTTCAGTTTGACCCTAGCTGGGGGGGGGGGTTGGGGGGGGTTGGGGGAGATGGTGACTTCAAAAGTGACCGCTTTATGGTTGGATCTTACCAGGGAGGATGACACAGTAGGGACACTGTAGTGGTTACAAAGCTGTGGAGAGCACCAAGTCCTGGATATTATCACCTCTATTAGGGGTGTTGAACAGCTGGTCCAAGGCATTTGCATTGACAAAATCAAGGAATCTCTGGGCATTTGTGTTTTGGCATGAGTAGTTCTTCCAGTCTATGATTGGATAGTTAAAGTCACCCAGGATCAGGGTAAAGGGTTGAATCTTGATGGATTCCAAGAGGTCCAGATAGGCGGAGTGGGCATTTTGAGACAATGTTGGGGGCCTGTAGCTAGTTATTATTTGAATAGGGGTCTTGTCAACAGATAACTGCACCTGGAGTGTCTCCTGTGCATCATACTGTTTGACCAGCCTGGAGGTATGTATGTCTTTAATATATATTGAAAGTCCACCTCCTTTTGCTTTGCTGCCCATCGACTGGGGTCTGAATGTATGATAGGATGAGTAACCTGGTATGGCTGGGGTGCTCTCCACAGCTTTGAAACAGGTTTCTGTGACTGCACAAATGTAAGCATCTTCTAGGGTTAAGAATGCTTGCAATGAGTGCAGTTTAATGTTTAGACTCCTAGCTTTTAGCAGCATGACCTTTAATTTACATTTTGATGAAATTTTCAAGTTGGTAGTTTTTGACCTCATGGCATTGCCTGAAAAAGACACTATAGGTCAGGCAAAAGCTTTTGCCAGTAGCCTGAAGCTCAAGGGAGACAGATGCAGGCCATCTCTGGCAAAGCATCATGGTCTGTCGATCATGTCTTCCCAGGCTGTTAAGTACTGGATTCCTTTGGAATGACACCAGAAACTAAGTCAATTGTTAAAGTCAATCATTTTCTGTTTGCATTGGGGCATCATTCTAGGTGATGGTAGAATGCTGCTTAAGGCTAGGGACATACTTGCCTGGGTCACATATTCAGTGAGCTCGATTATGTATCTCTTCATATAGTCCAGGAAGGTAAGTCTCAATTTATTCATACCAACATGGACTATGACAGAGTCATAACAGTACCTGTTATTGTGAGACTTGAGTCCATGTGTGATATGGCAGATTCTGTCACCTGACAAACAACTAACCGTGGCTTTCTCCTTATCCAGCCTGATGAGGGGCACACCTGTGTGTCTCACAATGGAGTCTACTATGACTAATATGTTGGGTTTATGGTTAGGCCTCAGTGGCTGTGAGACACAGGTGTGTGGACTATGTGTGGTGTGTGGTGTGGTGGGCTGTGGAGTTCTTGTGTGTTTTTGCCTCGGAGGTCTCTTTTGTTTGGGTATGTTTTTGTTGAGGACATCCGCATATGTGGGTGTGTGTTGTGTAGCTGTGGATGGTGTTTGAGGTGTGGTGTTTATGTTGACAACCTTCTCAGTGCCAGATATACTGGCTTGTGAGGGAGAGAACATAGACTCTAGATTCTTAATGTAATTGCATCTCTCACAAATTGTGTTTCTAGGTGGTAGTAGTAGAGGGTTGTCCATGTACATGAGGCAGTAACTCCAGTTTCTGACCTTCTGTGTGATCCTAGATCATTGGAGTATGGACCTTGTATGCCCATAACAACCAGACTGGCAGGAGAAACCATAGGAAATTATCTATCCATATTTATCAGAATCTGTGGGACAGAGGCTAGAGAGAGCTATGGGGGAAATTTTATTTATTTATTTTTATTTATTTTACATTTGTTTACCGGGATAGTCTGACTGGATACATGTCCATTTTCAGCGGAGGCCCGGGAAGAAAAGCTCCTCATAAACAAAACATACATTGATTATACAAGAAGCTAAAGAACAACTCCACATAGACAAAGCATACATTGATTACACAAGAAGTTGAAAAAAACAACTAGAATATATGAAAATAAAGTGGTTATTTACATTATATACATTGGTTATGTAGTGTTCCCTGATAGGGACTTCACGATTCTCATGGACAGACACAGTTACAAGTTAGATTGGATACAGAGCTTGGTGGCATAGTTACAAGTAATGATAATTACTGATTATGCTATCAGTTTATAGCTTAAAAGGGTGGAAGGTCTAAGATGAGTACTACTAGTTGATCATACAGGTACTACTGAGGGAAAATTTGTAGCTAGAATACATCAGAAATGGGTTAAAAATAGTGCAGCAATGCTGTGTGATGTGCAAACAAGCCCAAACCAGCTCAAATGCGAGGTTTAAATACCACAAAAAAAAAAAAAAACAGAAAATTCTAGTAACACAGAAATCAAGCCAATCCTGCCAGCCCCTGCTCTCTTTACCAATCAGTTTGTGCCAAATAAATTCCAGGCAGCTCTGCTAGTCTCAAGAGAAGATAGGCCCCTACCAACACAAGATGGCTGCCAGAAACACAGAAGGCAAACACAAGATGGCTGCCAGGAACACGGAAGACAAAGACAAACAACTCTGGATGCAGCAAACCTGTATCCAGACTATACTACTCAATTTAAGGGTTAAGAGCACAGTAAAACTCCCAGAAAAGCACACATTAACCACTTACAGACAAGAACAGAACTCACAGTATGAAAAATACAGGTAAACAGAAATGAAATGCAGTAAAATGCAGTTAAACAGTAATGAATTGCAGTAAATAGCAATGAATTACAGTTAAACAGTAATGAAGTACAGTTAATCAGTAAATTGCTTTAAAACCATGCAAATGTAATAAATTAGCTACAAGGCACATATAGAAATGATAGGCAAGTGCAAATGCAATAAAATAAGTGAAAATAAATGAAAAAGCACATAGATTGGTCTTGGAGCCTCAGGAATTTTGTAAAACATCCCAGAGATGATGCACCTCAGCAGTCTGGGTCAAAGAAGCCCAAACCAGCTCAAACATGGGGTTTAAATACTACAAAAAATAGAAGATTCTAGTAACACAGAAATCTAGCCAGTCCTGCCAGCCCCTGCTTTCTTTACCATCCTGCTAGCCCATGCTTTCTTTACCAATCAACTTGTTCCAGACAAATAAGGTCCAGGTAGCCCTGCTATTGTCACTAGCAGAGAAAATAGGCCCCTACCAACATGAGATGGCTCCCAGAAACACAGAAGGCAAACATAAGATGGTTGCCAGAAACACAGAAGGCAAAAACAAACAGCTCTGGAGGCAGCAAACCTGTATCCAGACTGTGCTACTTATTTTAAGGGTTAAGAACACAGTAAAACTCACAGAAAAGTGTAGATTATCCACTTACAGACAAAAACAGAACTCACAGTATGAAAAAATACAGTTATACAGAAATGAAATGCAGTAAAATGCAGTTAAACAGTCATGAATTGCAGTAAATAGCAATGAAATACAGTTAAACATTAATGAAATGCAGTTCAGTAAATTGATTAATAATAGTGCAAATGTGCTAAGTTAGCTATAAGGCACAGATAAAAATGACAGGCAAGTGCAAATGCAATAAAATAAGTGAAAATAAATGAAAAAAAAAACACTTAGGTTGGTCTTGGAGCCACAAGAATTTTCTAAAATATTCCTGAGGTGATGCACCTCAGCAGAGTCTGGTTCAAACAAGCTCAAACCAGGTCAAACGTGGGGTTTAAATACCACAAAAAAAAATAGAAGATTCTAGTAACACAGAAATCTGTCCAGTCCTGCTAGCCTCTGCTTTCTTTACCAATCAGCTTATGCCATACAAGGTGTAGGCAGCCCTGCTACTCTCACTAGCAGAGAAGATAGGCACCTACCAACACAAGATGGTTGCCAGAAACACAGAAGGCAAACACAAGATGGCTGCCAGAAACAAAGAAAGCAAAAACAAACAGCAGTGGATGCAGCAAACCTGTACCCAGATTATGCTACTCAATTTAAGGGTTAAGAACAGAGTTAAACTCACAGAAAAGCACAGATTAACCATTTACAGACAAAAGCAAAACTCACAGTATGAAAAATACAGTTAAACAGTAATGAAATGCAGTAAAATGCAGTTAAACAATAATGAATTGCAGTAAATAGCAATGAAATACAATTAAACCATAATGAAATGCAGTCAATCATTAAATTGCTTTAAAACAATGCAAATATGATAAATTAGCTATAAGGCACAGATAAAAAGAATAGGCAATTGCAAATGCAATTAAATAAGTAAACATAAATTAAAAAACACTTAGATTGATCTTGGAGCCTCAGGAATTTTGTAAAACATCCCAGAGATGATGCACCTCAGCAGAGTCTGGTTCAAACAAGCATCAAAGAGATGTTTGAGACCTCCCAACACACTTATGCATCTCTGCACTGCTCTCAGCTCTATGGTTTTCAAATGTGGAGCTCTGTGTTTTTCTTTTCTGCTGCCTCCTTCCTTTTCCAAAAGATCCCCATGCATGACTGCCTTACATTCGTACCACTATATTCTACTAGAGAAAGTATTTGAACATTCATTTCTTTCAAAAACATCTGAAACAATGAACCTAAGTTTTCTCCTATCACTGCAGGAGTTCCATCTAAAATAAGCCTAACTCCAGTTTCTGACCTTCTGTGTGATCCTGTTCATATTAATTAATAAAATAATTGGGGTAGGTCAGAGAGCCCTGTCTCACGAATCATTTGAGTATTGACCTTGTATCTTTGATGCTTATGTGTAAGTATAAAGTAGGTCCTAGTGCCTTGCTGTGTAAGGTTTCTAGAAAAGGTTGAGATTATAGGTTCATAGGCTCAGATGTAATTACTATGCTAATAACCTCAGGGGCCCTTTTTAAGCCTGGCCATTCTTCCTGAATGTATCTGACAAGATTTGATACCCTGGGGTTATTTTAAGGGGTATATTAGGCTTGGGCATGGGTGGTCAAATATTTATAGGCAGCCGCTTTCTAATAGAGACATGGGTGCCAGACCTGGGATAAATTTCTGATTTCCCATCTACTGGTCCAAGTTATGCTTGGATTGGGTTAGAAAAGAGCTCTGCTTCACTTGGATGGGAAGCCTGTTCATAGAAGAGGTAGTCTTTTAGACACATACGTGTCCCTCCAACATGCCCTATGTATTTTGCAGATGAGGTTTAGATCCCTAGATTGGGTAATTCTAATCCTATTTGTTTTGTGGATGTACAACAGATCCCTCAAAGTGGGATCAGAGGATGCTTTGTAAGTCAGGCATAAATAGCCTCCCAGCAATCTGAAGAAGAATTAGTACAGAGAGAGGGGGTTTGAGGTGGTCTGCATGGTTATGTATTCTTTATGTGAGGAACCTCTGTGGATGTTCCAGTTGTTGCATATGCTTGGTCAGATACATCCAAAGGGGGTGCTGTACTCAGCGACTGGTCTGACTACAGTGGAAGCATGACATCCTGGTACCTAGGTGCCATACCTTTGTTTATGAGTTGTACAAAATTGAATTATTTACTTTGTACCATAGACACATGATGGTCAAATGGGTTTACTCTTTAGGATGTATTATCAATGTAGTAGTTTTCAGGAGTAGCCATCTTCCCAAAATATACTATTATGCATTTCTTGGCACGGAGTTTAAGACTATAGTACTGGCTTCTGGTACCAGCTATTAATCTCTGTCAGGCCTTCTTGAAAGGTATTTATGTCACAGGGGATTTTATGACTGTACCTAGTTTGCAACCACAATGCCGCAGTGCTACGGTGGTAGCATTGTTACCCCACAGCAAGAGGTTCTCCCGTTTGATTCTTGGCTGGGCTTGGGAGTGCCTTTCTGTGTGGAGTCTGCATGTCCTCCCTGCGGTTGGGTAGCATTCAAAAGACATGCGTGCGTAAATGGGCGTGCCTTCGTTGAAGATTGGGTGTCAAGCTGGCACCTTGGCATTTCCTAAAAAAATCTACTGCCAATCATTAGCGGACCGGAGTTCTTCTGTGGTGACCCCTTACCAGGAAAAGCCGAAAGACAAACAACCTAGTTTGCAACCATGTGCAAACGTGGTCAGCCAGAGGCACAACATTGGTGTTGACTTATCTTCAGAGATGTACATACCTAGAGTGGTCCCAGCACTGAGCCTTGAGGGACTCCGCTAGTCTTTGTGGAGGTAGACTCCCCTACCCTAACTTCTTGGTTTGTCTGTGAGCCAGGTGGTCATGAAGCAGGTGACATAGGGCTTTATACATGATTTCATGAATTTGTCTACAATGCTTAAGGCAGATATTGAATCAAATGCTTTGGCCAGGCCAAGGTAGGCAGTATGCACCATTTAGTTCTCATCCATTGCTTTTCTGACCTTCTCGAAAAAATACACTGGGTTGAGCAGGCATGACTTGCCTTTGACAAAGCCAAACCTGGTTTGAGCCAGTGTCTGAAGGTATCCTATGACATGGTTTATCTTCACAATGATAATTCTTTCTAGGGCTTTGCATATGAGACTAGTCAGACATATGGATCTGTAACTACCTGGGTTCAGAGATGGCCTGCCCTTGTGCATAGGAATGACAGTTGCAATCTTTAATTTGCTTGGCATGAAAAGTATCTGAAAGCTGTGGTTAAATAGTGATTCTAGAGGTCCTGATAAGTCATGTTTTAGGCTATTAAGAAGGCATCCTGGGATATTACTGTGGCCCATTGATGCAGTGTTCTTGACCTCGGGAAATGCATTGAGGAGATGTTCTCTAGTGACAGCTGAGGGAGTTATGGTTGAGAGTATTTCCTGAGGGGTGTCTGTGTGGGAAGAAGTGGGTAAAATTGAAGCTAAATTTGTTGGCCACTAGATTTGCTACATCTTCTGGACCAGTAAAGGTAGCTTCATTTACAGTTAGTTCAGCACATTGCTGGCTGTTGCCTTTGAGGTTGCAGACATAGCTGAAGAATGCCTAGAGATTACCTTTAGCTGGGGAAGCTATTTTTACCTCAAATTTGGCTTTGCCAAACTTGATTAGCCCCCTGAGTTTCTTGCTTAGATTGATGAGGGAATTTTTACCTTGCTGGGTACTGCACTGCCTAATTTTTGCCATGATTTCCTTCCCTTTGTTATACAACCTATTGATGTTGGGCTTCCACCAGGGTGACTTGTTTTTTGAGTTTGTCATGTGCTTATTCAGGATAGGTATGGATGTTTTTGTGCAGTTCTTAGCTTGATTGTACAGGGTTTCTGTGAACAATTCCACATAAGTGGTGGTGTTCTCAGGGTTGGGTAGGGCTTGAAATTTTGCCAGGGTGTCACTTAATAGTAGGAAATTTACTTTAGAATCATTTGTAAAAGTTCCAGGGTTAGCTGGGATCCTGGGTTTTATTTTTATTTAAAAGAAGACTGTTTTATGGTCTGACCCAACCAGTGAGGACATTACATGGGGTGAGGGGTGTAACGTTCTCCTATGTTTGTGAGGACCAGGTCAAGGATGTTAGTTCCCTGTAGGATGTATGGACTCACTGGTCCAGAGTGTTTGTGTTTACAAGGTCCATTAATATGTGGGCCTGCATGTTTGGGGTCATGTAAGACTCCCAGTTTATAGTGGGGTAGTTAAAACTGACCATGAATATGGTATTGTGGTTGAATGGCAAGTGTATCCAGTATGTTTATGTATGTTTTTATTGGTTTCCTAGGGTACAGAGTGGGGCCTAGGATATGGTATGGGACATTGCCTATTGTAATCTGGATGTGGAAAAACCTCAAGTGTGCCATACTGTTTTGACTAGCTTTGAGGCGTGTTTGTTTTAAAGGTAAATTGAGACAATGCCACATTTTGTCCCTTCCTGTGCAGTAGCTGGTATAAAAGTGTGGAATGGATTTAAGCCCTGCATTGCTGGGGTGCTCTCTGTGCCCTTAAACCATGTCTTGGTAACTACACAGATGTTTGCATCCTTCAGGGTGAGGAGAGATTTCAGGGAATGGAGTTTCTTGTTTAGACTCCTGGCATTGAGCAGTAACACTCTTTGGATTTTCTTAAGTTGGTTTTGCTATTTTCGAAGGTTTATCAGTTTGGAAATGCCTAAAATAGCCACCATGGGGGTGGATAATGTTTTAGCCAATATTCAAAAGCTAAGAGGGGAGATGTCCAGACCATCCTTGGTAAAACAGCATGGTCTATTAACCATATCCTTCCAGGCTGGCAAATATTGTACATCCTTTGAATGATAGCAAACACTATGCCAAAAATTAAATTCAATTATCTTGTGGCATCATCC
Organism: Protopterus annectens; assembly: GCF_019279795.1. Lineage (NCBI taxonomy): Eukaryota > Metazoa > Chordata > Ceratodontiformes > Protopteridae > Protopterus > Protopterus annectens. The sequence continues at coordinate 652,740,269 of NC_056725.1, forward strand.
TTGGAGAAGGTAGAATGTTGCTCAGTGCTAGGCTCATACTGACCTGGGACACGTAGTCTGAGAACTCCATCATGTCTCTCTTTATGTAGCCCAGGGAGGTACATCTCAGGTCATTTGCAGCCACATGAACTATGACTGAGCCACACTGGTACTTTTAGTTTAGTCTGTTTGCTTCTGACAACCTGTTTGGTATTATAAGCGCTTGTATGTGAGAGCCTTACCTCCAGGCCTGGAGGAAAGACTTCTCTTCATATGTCTATCCACTCATAAGTGGACATCTAGTTCTTCAAAGTTAACTTTCTCTGCCTATGGTACTCCTTCCCTCTAAACAGTTTATTTACTAAGCTCATTAAACACTAAATTGAAATCTGCAGCTAGTAAACTAAACTGGGAAGGGTTTATAGTCCTCTGTCAGACCTCTAAAAACTTATTGTAAAAGCTGTTGTCATCTTCATTATAGATGCAAATACTTTCTATTACCAAATCCTCTCTGTTAACTTTTCCCTCCCAAACCATCCATCTTCCTTTGCCACATCCTGTGACTTGATTGGCCACCACTTTGAAGAAGTTGTGAAACATAAGAAGCACTCCTCTCTTACCCCATCCTGGCTTATGATCAGCAAAAACTATTCTAAAATTTCTGGATTTGAATTTGTGAGCTTGTTGCACATTCAGCTCTGCCTCTGGTAGACAAACTATCTGGATTCCTTCTCTTTTAATCATATGCTGTATCTTAACCCTATGAATAGGGCGAGAACCACTTTTTACATTCCAGGAGAAGAACTTTACACTCAAATTAGATGTTTTAGTGGCCAACTATGGGGTAATATGAAAATCATGGACTGAGTTATGCTGCTGAGCCCCCCAAGTGAGTCCAGACACACCCCCTGGACTATAAGATAAGAATCTTTGGGTGCCTCCCAGCACCTATACCTGGAAACAAAGTCCCTCACAGCTGTTTGAAGATTTGATGGACCTCTTCAGATATGCTAAATCCCCGCTCCCTAGGCATCATCCATTCAGTTATAAAATCAGAGCACCCCCTGTTGGGGCACCTAATTCAATAAATATACAACAGTATCAAACAATGTAAAAGTAATGTAGCTAATACACAGCTGGATAAGTACTATCTAATGGCTCTATACAATGAAACAGAATGTTTATGGAAAATAGTATATAACCACATCTAATTGACTCCAACACTGGTTATTGAAAACAGTTGCTATAGAAAGCAGCATCTGGTAGTTCAAAGAAGTGCTCGCCTTGCATACATTCAAATAGATGCCAGCCTATGACACCATGATACCAAATACAACATATATATAGCATATAAGGGCAGGATTAAGCAATTAGTCTATTCCAAGTGGAACTAACAAAATGCCCCTATACAATGGAAGAAAAGAGTCAATGGCAGAAGTGCACTTACCTCCCTTTAATAATCTTATCTTGATTGCTCCTTCAAATTGTGTAAACATACACATAAACAATTAGACCATTTATTTGTGCTTCTGTGCAGGTTTGAAAGGGCAGGGAGAAACTACCACCATTACCCAAGCTTGTGCAATAGCTACAGGTAATGCTGCTCCATTTTAGCATTCTAAGAGAAAGCATTAAGCAATTGATAGAAAGGAAATGGGGGGAAATGAAATACACATGAACCTCGGTCCTCACCCTTCACTTTATAAGGCAGTATTTTTTATCCATTGCAAAGAAAAACAAAGGTATTAGCTGGGAAGAAAAATCAACTTCTCTCCAGTACTCCTACAAGTAGAGTGCAGTGCAAATAAAAATGCTTTTCCTTCCTCTTCCCTAGGGGAGAAACAGTTTATAACCTCAGGATAGTTAATATAAACATTAATACCAATGGCAGTGCTTCTTCTCATGGCAGGCAAAGTCATTCTGATGGGTAGGAAAACTCAAGTCATATAGACAATACTGACAATATAATCTTGTTGGAGATAACTAGGGTACAGATAATTCCAAATTCTAACAGAGAATAAGCTAATTCATCCATTGGCCACACTTTTGTCAAGCCTGCTTAATCCTTCAGCATTCCAACAGTGCTCATCTATTTTATCAGATGACCCTGAGAAGATTTTGGACAGGCCTGTCCACTTGATGTACTATTTTTGTCTGGTGAAGTGCCAATTTCTGGCGATTTATGTTTCTCCCTTGGGTCCTCCTTATTTCATTGGTGAAATGCCTCCTGCTTCTGCTGGTTTATTCTGGCATCATGGTGTACAACTCCTAGTTTAAGCCCAGCACCTGATGATTTACCATCCTGGGCTCTAACAATGTCCACTGATTTTGGAGTGGTGATCACTAATTCTTCACTAAGGAGTCTAATTTATAGTGAAAGTCCTTGCTGCTGGGAGTCCTGATGGGCAACCAGTTTGCCGGGAGAAGCTGGTTTCTGTCACTTATGTGTCATCATCCATTCCATTTCTTTATTAGTCCAGCAGCCTCATTCTCCCTTTTCCTCCATACACTTAAGCTATGATTTTACACCATTAATGAAATGATCTGCCTCTTGTGTGTCCTATAACAGTAACCTGCTCACATCCTTCTCCACTGCTAATAACACAGGGTATACCAAGGCAGCTTTGAAACCACATTCCATCAAAGGTATAGCTTGCCTTAGTGTTAGCTGCTGAGAGACATCTGCAGTTAAAAGAATGCTTACCCTACTGTATACCTTTATTCTTGTGGCTGTACTGTACTAACTAGTCTCGGGTTCTAGCTGACTGGAAGGCAATAAGTGCATGTCTGCTGTTACCTTGCTCTTCTTGAAGTGGGCCAACTTTTTGTGTTCTCATATTTATAGGATTCAGAAAGTCTGGTAATTGAATTACATTCCCTAGTATTTGTTCAAAAAATGTCTTCAGCTCAGAACCCCTTTAATATACATATTTATTTGATGGCTACTGTTTTCAATGCCACCCAGTTTGTTAGCTTGAATAGAAAAATCTTCTTGTCAATTACATTATACTAATGGTTGTGAAATCAGTGGTGTCCTGCAGTAGTTTGACATTTTATTCAAGGATTCCAATTCTGCTTCCAGTTGCTCCATCCTAGACTGCTGCCATGTGGCCAGTGTGTGGTAGGCCTCCACTTCAAAGATGATTACTAACAGCTGCTCAAACAAAACTAATTACTGGTCAAACAAGGAAGATTTCTAAAATCATTCCAGAAGATCAGTTTGTTTCATGGTTGACTTAGCAGCTATGATCATAGTGTACTTAGTCTAGGAGCCATATACATAAAACGAGAATAACATTTGTGCATTGGATCAGTAGGAGATAAGAATCATGTGTCCAAATTTCTTTGAGCCAGCCCCCCCTTCCAATGTTACTTGCAAGGAGCCACTAGAATGGCTGCAGTGCTGCTCTTCATTGGGGACTCCACTTGTGTCTTTCCACACCTTTCTGTCCTCACTGTCCAATATTTGACCAGGTGTTAAGTTACTAAGTTCTAGTACCACTAGTGCATACCTCCAATGTAAGTGGGCATCTGTTGCAGGGACCAGGTATCCTAGTGAAAGCTACCTCAGGTGCTGGATATGCAGCCAGTGCCAGTCTTTTCTATTGCTGTTGGTTACCAGATGTCAACATCATCCTCATCAGCCTGAAATGTTAATAAGCATCCCTACTCATTCAACGGGTGACAGAGACTGGCATAAATCCATTAGCATCAGCTGCCTCAGGACTGGAATTGCAGATACTTTGATACATTTTGTCAGATGCCAGATGGGGTCCCACCTTGCTGAGGTAGTGGGCATTGGTGGCAGGTGTGATTACTGCACTATCAGCTTCTCAGATGTAAGGGTTTGAGACTTGCATTGCTGTGTTACATTCTGGAAATCATCATTTGGGTTTCTTACTTTCCTGAGGCTGCCATGTAGTGCATCTGCTGTAGTCAGAGCTCTGGGCATTAGTGCATTGCAGTTAATCATATACACTGCTGGTTATGAATCACAGGCGAGTTCAGTTCCCCTATATGGAAATTATTCAGATGCCATGCAAGTGTCAGCAGCAGATTTGGTACACTAAGCTACATGGGTCAGTTATATAGCTAAATTGTAAGACTTGCTAAGGGGATTGGGCTTAGGCATCACAGCCATATATGCCTCCTACTGCTGCAGACTGGGTAAGCCTTTCCAGAACTGGCCATACATCATGCAGCAGGTGGAATCCCTGTCTCATCCTGTGAATGAGCAACCAGCTCCATTCCCGTACATGAAAGACCCTTATCCCTCGCAGTATCTTAGGTGATACTGCGACTACTCCAGCCACAAGGTTCTCCCTTAGACACCTTTTTTTGGAGTGGTATATAATGTGCTTCCTGTTACAGTACCCTCCAATCACAGTGGATATGCATGTCATTTGTTAGTGATTAGATAAAGGAGCACAACACTGTCTCCTGTTGTCCTTTGTTGAGGTTTATTTAATCTTAGGACTTGTAAAGGGGGAAGCAAATTTCTGCAAACCTCATGTCTTATAGGTGCTACAAGGTGGTCTGTACCACGTATACAAGGACACTGATTTTTGTTTTTCAAAAAAAATTAAATTGCATTTTCATAAGATGAAATTCAGGAATTATACATTTGACTTTTACTTGTCCAGCCTTTATGGTGCTTTCTTTATAATTTTCTTCTGTATCAATATACATTGAAATTAAAACATATTCTAGACACAGAGCAGTCAATAATGGAAGCTAAAATGTTATAAGTCATAAATATAAGCAAAAATACATCCTGTGGTGAATTAGTTCCTTCTACTAATATGCTAAATTCCATGAAGAGCCTGTTATTTTTCAATTCTCAGATAGTCCACATTCTGGATTTACTGGTATTTTTCCAGGAAAAATGGAAAATACGTGTCCCTGCACATATACTAAGGTAGAGGATTCCTGTAATGCATTCCTGTAATGCTCAGCACACACCCTGTACTGACAGCGTCACTCACTGTGTGAATTCCCTTTGAGTAGTATTAGATATTTTAATATCAGTTCAAGGGGTATAGATATCTCTCAACATCACCCAGAAAACAACAAAGAGAGAGAGACACACACACAGACACACACACACACACACACACACACACACACACACACGCACACGCACACGCACACGCACGCACACACACACACACACACACACACACACACACACACACACACACACACACACACACACACACACACACACACACACACACACACACACACACACACACACACACACACACACACACACACACACACACACACACACACACTGCACAGTGTCTTTCTGGTATACCCCATTCTATTCCTTTTGGAAGTACTTGTTATAGTGGATAATGGCTGAGCCTATCTTTCCTGGTATCTTACAGTGTAAATGAACATGCTGCATTTCACATGCTCCCTTCCTTCTCTCCTGTTTAATTCCACCTCTACACCACCCATTTTTCCTTGCCATTCCCTTATGACTGCCTCTGTATCAGAGGCTGACTCACCTGACCAGGAGGGTCCCTCTGGATTTCTAGGCCCTGAAGCTGATGGTATAATTACTCTGTTTTCAGTGAGAGACTTGTTAGGTGGGTTATTTAATAGAATGGGTCTAATTTTGTCATCTTCACTAGGACCAGCCACTAAGAAGACTTGTAGAGAAAAGTGGAGAAGTTTTTTTTGGAACTACTACATGCAGTGTGAGCCACGCCTCCTTTCCATTAATCAATGTCCTGGTATATCTTTTGGAGACTATTGAGGCAAGGTCTAATATTGAAGAGGTCCATCTGCAGTAACTGGTAGGACCTATGTCCACAGGTGATAGTACTGCTTAGTGAAATCAATATCATGACAAATATAGACAATGCCCTGAGTGGTTGTGTTTTAGGACACATTCTAGCTGTTCATGGTTCAGATGCTTGCAGCTGAATGCTCGTTAGTGTATTTGGGTGTAAAAGACTTGACTACACAAGTGTTCTCTGTAAATATATTTTCTTCTAGTTTCTGTGACCTTAGAGGCAGTTTATTTATAGATCTGGGGTATGGAGACAGAGCTCCCATGTCAGGGGGTTCAGGGAGGTTGCCACTCCAAAAAACACTTTTAGCATGCTGCTGATCTTGAGTATGTACATTTGCAAGCAGGCAGCAGTTGCTACTTGAGGTACTAAAGTAGCGCAGCCCTGATTATGACTCTGTCATCCTGGCTAAGTGGATTGGGTGTTATAAGAGCTGACAGATGTGGGAGCAACAAAAGTGTGCTTGCTCACCCCTCCTAGTGGAGATGGTCGGGGTGCATGTCAGGGAGTGCACTACGGAGTCACATTCTAAGAACAGACAAGGAACAAATCACAGCATCTGTTTACAAAAGGGGAGACTGTGAGACTAACATTACCTGCAGAAACAGGATCAGCTCTTGCATTAGCCCATTGCATGCACAAACCTTGAGTATGAGCAAAAGCACATGTGAGGAATGCAGCAGATTACAACAGAAAACCCCTGATAACTACCTCAGTGATAGCAGCATCATAACTGTGGTTTAATTTACATGGTTGGCAGGAAATGGAATCTGCAAAAGTAAAGAAAAAAGTTATCAGTACTAGAGAGTGTGGGAAACTTTTCCTGCTGTCATTTCTGCTCTGTATCTCATAATATACTAATCCCACTTGCCTCCGTTCAGTTTCCTGTCACCTTGATAGTTGAAAGTGTAAAAAGAAAATGCCAACAAGCTGTGCTACAGCTAATCATTTAATCTCATGTAAGTTACGGGGAGTTTCCTTCCGTCATTCTCTGTTTTCACGTCTAATATTAGGCACATGACTCCATGTTGAGCTGCATCCCTTGATAGTGATAAACCCTCAACTACTGTAGAAGAGACTTTCACTATTACTCTTGAAGCAAGCATCTCACTTCCTCTGGTGTGCCATCTGTTCCACTCTGGAGATTTCCATTGTTTCCCCTCCCCACTGAAGACAATCTTCCAGCAAGAGCTACCACTTCACTGAAGTCAGTTTGGGGCTTCAGGTGTTACCTTTCCCACTTTTGATGTTAATGCATTTTTTTTCCTGAGGTGCTAGTTACAGTTCCATCACTCCCAGCAGCACTGGGGCACCATCAATCTTACTAATGTCAGTACTTTGTTTATATGCTCAGATGTCTTTTTTTTCTGATTTTGGTGGTGCTGGTAACATTTTCATCAGTGTCAGTCTACCTGATGTCAGTCATATTGGCATCTGTATCCCAGTGTTTCTGGTAAAGTTGTCAGTTCATGAGGCATTATCTGTACTGGCATAGTCTTCCCGGTTTCATTTATGCTAGTCTTGGCTTCCTCAGCATTAAAAAACAAGTAATCTCTGTGGTGTCCCTGAAGTCTCAAAACAACTCACTAAACAAGTATAGTGGGTTCAAAAACAAAACAGTGTAAGAAACTTCTCTGTGTGGAAGATTTTCAGTCCATATATCTCTAGTTAATCACTGTATATTAATCAGATCAGACAATAGTAGTAGAACTAGCGAACGTAAACTCATCTTAAGTAAAAAAAAAAAAAAAATATATATATATATATATATATATATATATATATATATATATATATATACATATATATATATATATATATATAATTGTAAAGAATTACTAAGTATTCGAAAGTAAGCCAATCAAGGCAGGCAGTCTTTAATAAAGGACTTAAAAAAAAATAATAAAAAAAGGATTTTCGACTGGAAACAGACGGCCTGCCTTGCTTGGATTACTTTTGAATACTTAGCAATTCTGTACAATTATATATTTTTTATTATTTATTTATTTATTTTTTTTACTTAAGACGAGTTTAAGTTTGCTACTTCTACTACTATTGTCTGATCTGATTAATATACAGTGATTAACTAGAGATATATGGACTGAAAATCTTCCACACAGAGAAGTTTCTTACACTGTTTGGTTTACTCAGCATTCAGATACTGTAGATTTCCTGGTGGGACCACCTCTCCAGACATCAGTCTTTCCTTTCCCCTTCTCCATGTCTGCCATCTTGGTATTCCCAGCCTGTTTTGCCCCATCACCTGGTCCAACTTCTACCTTTGATTTCATCTTTCCACAGCCTCATGTAGAGGATTTTTCTGCAGCTAACAGAACTCTGGCTTTTTCACAGTCTGTGTTTGTCCCCCTGAAGTTACTTAAAAAGTGTCTGCAAACGATATGCCATTTGGAACTGGAGATTGACCCACCACCTGAGGATATACAGAAGAAGGGAGAAGGCAGAGGTACTTATCTTAAATCTCCTCCCAATGACACTAAACCTGGGGACATTCTGAAGATAATGCAATAAAAATATGGCTAGCATATGGGACCAGTCTCCTTTCTACAAAAGAGGCTACAAGAACAATGTCATTCTTCATAATAATCCTCCTAGGTGGTCCACATCATTGTTGACATTTTATAAGAAGCTACCAATATTGCTTTACAGAACATTAGTACTGTGACCCAGCTTCTAAATGTTTTACCAGATTTTAAGACCTCATAATGGGTGATCCTTATGGGCAGAGACTCCAAAGCCAGATATTACTTTCTCTGTTTCTGCCCTAAGGAAGAACTCTACACATTAGAATCCAGCTGTGCACCCATATAGAGAGCCTGAGGTGATGGACATGTTTTGAGAGGAGAATATTCACATCCTTCAGATTATCCGCATTAAACTAACTTACCTATATGTTGTATTTCCAGCATGGCTTGCTGAAGGAATTATATTGTGTACCAGAGGATTTCCTGTCAGTACTGTAAATAAGTCCATCAGTGCTCAGGTTTCTATCTCCTTCACAATTCACCTCATAGTCCCCATGCTATATAATAATGATGGGTAGGCTAGTAAAGCAGTAGGATGCAGCATAGCTATTCTCTCACATTCCTGGCTTTGTTTGACTATATTCACTAAAGACACCAAATCAGCTTCACTAGATTCTTTATTTGAGTGTCTCTTGCTGTTCTCTCCACAGAAAGGTGAACACCCAAAAAGGATAAAAAGAAGGATCAGATCTTAAGGTTGTGGATATTAATTTTTATATGCCACAAAACGTCTTTTCCCCAAAGATGGAAACATTAGAGTAGGCCCTGATTCTTATATAATGCACAGCCCCTACAGCAAGAGGATGGTGGGTCCCAGCAAACCTCTCAGTCTGGAGCCCAGCAAGGCAACTAGCCCAAATACAGGGGTCCTTCACATTTTCAAGAAGACACGTTCAACTCCAAGAAGGATCATAGCATGTCTGACTCCTTCTCTTCCTTCCTTAACTATTTCCATTCACATGTGGTTGAGGAGGTTCTCCCTCACTCACAAGCTTGGTTCAAGATAACCAAGGAGGCATGTGCAAGAGAGATGTCACCAAAAGGCTATCTCATTCCCTTCTTCTTCTTCTGTCATGTTCTACCATGTTCTTCCATGCTAAACATCTCACCTCATTAGAAAAATAAGGCATCCAAGAAGTCCTATTAATTAAGAAAGGCTCAGATAATACTGCAGATTTCTTTTGACACCAAAAAGGGCAAAGCACCTCAGGCACATCTTAAATATGAATGACCTTAACAGCTTTATCCCCAAAGAATCATTTTGAATGGACATTCTGCTAATACAGAAGAGAATAGATGTGCTTTCTAGTCCTTTAAGATTCTTGCCTCTCCCTTTTTTAATTTCTCCAAATTTTTGGGGTTTCTAATACCATGATGGGAATGGACCCCATTCCTAAATCAAAGTACAATTAAAGTTCATGAAATTAGTATTGTTTCACTCTTTGATGTCAGCCAAAAGTGCTTTTCGCAGCACCTGCAATGTGCCTAGTAACGACTCCTTCTGCAATTCATATAGAGTTACACGTGTTGGTAGCATATCTAAATATGATTGTAGACTCTTTTTTATAAGACCTGTCACTCCTACTACTATTGGAACTATTTGGGTATCTTCCACATTGTTCTCATTTTTGTTTGCAAATCCTGATATTTTATAACTTTGTGTCTCTCTGTACACAGGACACTATAGTCACTGGGTATGGCAATTTCAATGATCAATGCTACTTTTGTCTTCTTTTGTTGGACCACTATATCTGTTTTTCTAGCAGCTATCTTTTGAACTGTTGGTAAAAGACTGGAAACATGAGCCATAAAGCATCATAGAAATTGATAAAGTCTACATCACATGGGATCATCCATTACGAACAGTTCCACAGGTTCTTCATAGATATTGTTCCAAAATGTATCTATTTCTTGTTTTTTTGGTGGTCTTTCAATTCCTTTTACCTTGTTTCCTAGTTCTCTATAAAACTTTTTTGGGTCATCAATAAACTGGTTATTTTGTCCTTTTCCTTTATATTTATCTTTGTATCATCTAAGTTTTTCTGCCTGTGCTGAAATTTTTAGTTTGTTAGTTGCGATAGTGCATGATAGATCCTGGTCTGTTCTAGTACTGTGCATTGCTTTTATCACATCTATCTTTCTTAGTATTTTTGTTGATCTGTTATTTCTTCTATAGTCTTCTAACAGTGACACATCTTGCCTTAACTGCTTTATAGTTTTCTCTATTCGATATTTCCATGATGGTATTCGATTTCTCCCCTTCCTTTCCCTCACTACCCTGTGTTCTTGTGGTAGAACTTTATCAGATATTAATTTAGCTGCACAGTAATATATCCTGTTTACTTCTGTTATATCACATGGATCTCTATGGACAGTCCTAATTACTGCATTTATTTGTTTTATCAGACTTCTGACTTTTTGTGTTTTATTAACCTTCTGCAGTCTATTTCTTTCATTATTCTTGATATATCTATGTCTATTAAATCAAGCAACTCTTCTCGTAGCTCATTTTCTTCCAAACTGCGGGCGCACCCCTTGTTTTCCATTTCCTACGGGCATTCTATAGAAGGTTCTATAGCATCTTCCTGTGGCTCATTCTTTTCAATTTCATCCTGTGCCATCCGTTGCTCTGTCATATGGGAACTCACTGGCCTATCACATTGACTGCATCATAATTTCTAGAGTTTCCTATTCCTTCCCTTGCTGTCTAGCTTCAAGTGAACATTTATACTGGTTTCCTGTGGAAGGCTCCAAATTATCTTCATATGGCACCTGACCAATTGCTTCCTGTTCCACTGGTTTCCCCTTCATTTATATATCCATTGCTCTATCCTGTTGTGGTACTTTCTGAATTAGATTTTCTACACTGCATCCTTCCCTTCACAGGTATTCCATAACTTCAATTTCTATTTCTTTAACTTCTCCATTACTAACCTCCTTTTCTACTTTTCCTCTTTGTCTTCTTATTTTTTGTATTGTAAAGTTTTCCACGTCCAGATTCCTTTGCCTGTATTTCTCTTCAGATATTTTTTGGCACTGCTCTTTTTATATTGGTTAGTTTTGCTTTCTCCTTTGCATAAGTATTGCACCATATTAAATATCTTTTTCTTTCCCTTGTCCATATTTCTTCTTCAGATGTTTCCTGATCTTCCTGCTTCTCCTTACTTTGGGGGCTCACTCCATCATGCTGTGATGTAATCTGTGTTAGACCTTCTACACCAAATCCTTCACTTTGCAGGCGCATAACTTCAGCTTCTGTTTTTTTAACTTGTACTTTACTAATCTTCTTTTCTACATTCCATCTTTGTGATATTATTTATTTTTATTGTGAAATTTTCCATATCCGGATGCCTTTGCCTGCATTTCTCTTCAAATATATTTGGGGCTGCCTTCTTTATATTGATTAATTTGGCTTTCTCCTTTGTGTAAATATTGCACCATATCAAATCTCTCTTTCTCTCCCATGTCCCCATTTCTTTTTTACACTTTTCAAATATCTCTTGGTTTTGTTATATTTTTGCACTTCCTCAGATGCTTCTTTTTCCAATCAGATCAAAGTTTCTTGATCTATATACTGTTTTTCACAAGTCTGTTGTATTAATGAATGCACATTTTCATTTGAAGCTTCTGACAGTTTTTCTTGTGGAAGTATTTTTCTTTCCTCTAATTTCTCTCTTAATTGTTTTGTATATCTTGTGTCTGGAAATTCTGGGCTTGTTGCATAATAGTAACAATACATATTTTTTTCTTATCCTCAATAGTCCATCGTAGTGTCTTTATGGCTCTTCTTTGGCCTATCAGTTTTTGTGATTTTGTGGACTGCTACTTCCTTCTACAACAAGGGAGGGGGGGGCATCCTCCCCCTGGGCCTGGCCTGGCCCCCATTGTAGGAATGTTTCTGTATTTTGAGGATTCTACACTCTCATTTTTTCCAGTCTTGGCACCATTGCGCCTACCAGGATTGGACACTTTTTTTATCCTGGGTCTTGTGCACCCAGCTATCTTTTTTTTTTTTAATTTTGACCTACTTCTGTCCATGATAGATACTATATAAATATAGTCTATATATCAGTGTCTCCTTGGTGAGATTTTGAGAAAACAGGGTCTACCTCGTGAAGGTACTCACCAAGACTTGAGGATGAATTCTATTTCAGCACTACTACTCTCCTTTACTTGGTGACTTTTCATCTCTTCATTCAGACCCTTGCCTCTCTATGAGGACTTTATCCTGCTCAGGAAGATTACTTTACTTCCAGACAGAAGCCAGTCATTACCAATATCCGAATTTTCTCTTTATACTCACCTCAGACCTCAGAGTTATTATCAAGTGCATTTTGGTAATAACAGCACATTTCAGACTGCAGGTTAATAAAAAGTGTTTCCTCATTTAGATGACTGCTTCGTCACTGCTGCATCGAGAGGCAATCTTAACCATTAGAGGAAGTCTCAACCAGCATGGGGAGACTCTGCTTTATTTGTTTTAATCCCTGGGGGTAATACTGAATTTTGCAAAGTACTTCAATTGGTCCAGGTACTGACTTTTACATACTGTTCCCTAGATACTAAGATTTGTCAGGCATAATAATACTTAAAAATTCAGGAGACTGTTCATCTTTTTCTGATTGTACCACACCTCATAGCAGGCATGTATTTCTGAGCTCTAACTCTGATAATGGCTTCCATTGTGGTATCATCTCACGTCAGATTTCACACGATGGTCCTTTAAAGAACAACATCAGTGAAAAGAATGATCCCCCTTCAGCTCTAATGAAATTGTACAAGGAAAGTCTCAACTAGAATGATGTATTGTTCCCAGTCACATTTTTAACTTAAGGCGCTTTACCCGGGATCCCTGTAGCCACAGTCAGCACAGATTTATCTGCCCTTCATGGGGAGGACACTTAAGAGGGCAGATTGCTTTTGGGATGAGGTTCATTTCAAAGTATCAAGTTACACGTCAGTGTTTTAGAAATGAGGGTGGATGTCCTTACTTGGCAAACCTTTCAAAATTTTTTCTCCAAGAAAATTTTGTCTTTGAATTGGTCAGCACGGCAGTAGTTTGGCATATCAACAAACACAGCAAACTGTATTCTTCCCATCTTTGCAGAGAAGCTGTGAAATCTGTCAGCAGGCAATCCAGAATGGCCATTTCTTTTCAGACACTCACATTCCAGGAAGCCCAGCTGTCTAGTAGACAGTTTTAGCTGCTCCTTCTGATACATTTTGTGTGGTCTAGAAGACCATTTGTAGTCTGTAGAATTTCTGTGAAGTGGAGTAGGCTAGTTGGTGACACTCTTTAGTCTCTGACCAATACCAATACCACAATTCTTTTTTTCATCGTTGCAACCCAATGGTTAGATTCAGGCTACCTGTTAACTACTGGCCACATGGTCCTCTTTGTACTTTTTTTCCATTTCTTGTGATGATAAATTTTGGCAGGGCTCCTTAAGGCTAAGGTAATTCTATGCAAGAGGTCATGATGAACCCACTGGGGAAGGTCATCCAGACCTCCATGCACTATGAATGACAATTTGTCTACTTAAGTTGCATTAACTGCTGCACATTTTTTGTTTCTAATAGTTGTGTCTATTATCTTACATTTAAGGAAACACAGCCCAAGACGACAGCTTACAGAACAGCTAATCTACAATGCTGTAGATGTTGTCAGTACCTCCAAACCAATAAAATGTTTCCAAAAAACTCTTACATTGTTAGAGGTCTTCCATACAAAGATACAGAGGGATGAGTGGAAGAGAGTTTAATAATGGGCTGCAAAAGTCAAACTAAATCTTTTTTCAGTCTAGATTCATTAAGACTTGCAATACCTCATTGAGATTTTTGACTTAAGCCTCAGTTTTGTCTCTAGAAAATGCACCTAACCACAGTCTCCAGCTTTCATGTCTTTGTCTTTGTCTTTGTCAAAGTATATAAGACTTCTGAGTCCTTTAATCAGAGAATCAGTGCCGCCTTGTGACATTTACTTTATGTTAAAGAAACTTACTGTCCCGATCTTTGAACCTGTAACTTTGGAACACTTTAGAAGTTCCATGTAGAAAGACTTTGTGTCTGCCATATTTGACAAAAGGATTTCTGAGTGGTGGACCTTGTAGTTACTGAAATTATCTAATATGTATATTTAACAGTTTTTTTTTTACCTTACTTACTCTAGTCAAGGAGAGTATTGCAACTGTATGGATACAGCAGACAGCTTAGATATTATGTAGAGAGGACTGAGGCAATTATGAAACATGATCAGCCTTTTGCTTCCTTTGCTGATGCATGGGATGGTAAGAAAATTATGTGCCAATGCCTTTCTTATTGGCACATTCTACCAGAGATGTCTCTATCTTTTCCAATTTAGATGACATTTACTCTGTGGCTTCTTGGTCATCATTAAATAGCTTTGTAAAGCACTATGAGCTGGTGGAGATAATTTCCAAGTATAGATCTTTCTTTGGGGCCACAGGAGTCAAAGATAAGTTCCTACATGGCAGCCACCCTGGAGGGTGACCTAGGGGCTGTCCCACTAATTACCATAGACAGAACTCTTTGATTTCAGGAAGAAAGTTATACACCAGGCTAACCTTTTTCTTTCTTATACTATATCTCTCCTTCACTCTTCCCATTACTACCTGTCTTATTTCTTCTCCTTTTACTGTACTAATCGAACTAGGTACATTTTATGTAAAATTGCTAATGCTTCTCCTTGAAACTATCTTGCATTCTGTGTGTTGTTATGATTTTCTAAATTTTTACTTCTAAACACTTGTGATTTTTTTGTAATGTACTTAGTATTTAGTGGAGCTTTTCTCCTCGGGCCTCTGCTGAAAATGGACATGTATCCAGCCAGACTAGCCCGGTCAACAAATGTAAAATAAAATAAAATAAATAAAGTTATGAGTACTTAATATAAGGTTGGATCTGTGAGAAGACATTCATTTGCAGTAACAAACACTCCCTCCAAATGCATGTGGCTCTAAAGTCATCTTTATTAAAGTGATTGGTTGAAGTGAGTCAGAGAAGTCTGGAGTAGGCAAGAAAGAAAATGACTGAAATCACAAACAGTACTGATAGCTGGTACATCAGTCCTATTAATTCCTGCATATGCACCTTTTCCCTCAGATAAAGGATATGTAACTATAACCTTGTTTATTCAGCCATTACACTTCTCTTAACAGCCATTTCCATTTTCTCACCGGTCAGAACTCCAAACAAACTTGAAAAACACTGGAAACATGAGCCACAAAGCATCATAGAAAATGATGAAGTTTATATCACATCAGATCACCCATTACCAACAGTTCAAAAGATAGATGCTAGAAAACCAGATATAATGGTCCAAGAAGAGAAGACAAGAGTAGCAGTGATCACTGAAATTGTCACACCCAGTGACTACAGTGTCTTGCATACAGAGAGACACAAAGTCATAAAATATCAGGACCTGCAGGCAGAAACTAGAGCAATGTGGAAGATATCCAAACAGTTCCAATAGTAGTAGGAACTGAAAAAATATTATATGTCTCTTACTTGCTTCTTGCTTGGTGTGATGGATCTGCAGTGTTCTTATGACACTCAGTCTTGCTGGCTGGATTCTTGCTAAAATTCAAAGTCTGATTATATTTGCATTCACAGTCTGTTGCATACAGAAACTTGCAGAATATACACTGATGAGAGAATATACTTTGCAGCACTTGTCTTTAAGAGCAGTAACCAATAACTTTTATAATAAATAAAACTGGACAAACGTTGCAGCTTAAAAGTACTGTTCCAACTTTACTTCTCATATAGTACAGATGATGTGAGAGATATAACATTTACCTCAGAACACCAAATGTGTTCCTACCATATCCCCAAACAACTGGATTTATACAGCTCTTTATATACTCTTTTTAAACATATTTTGGAGAATTGCTTATCCTGTAGAAACAATACTAAACTTCCTTGTTTAACAATGTCTTGTAAGAGACCAGCTTTTCTGACAGTGTGAATATCCTGTAACAGTGTCCTGATGTCCATGTAGAAAAACATATTTTTGAGGAAACACATTGTCCTGTATTCTATTTGAATCTGTGTATAGAAACATGTGTTCTTATGTCAATGCTGATAAGCATATCCTGTTTTATGAAGAAAAACATATTTTTGAGAAAACACATTGTCAGAGATCAGCTTTTCTGACAGTGTGAACATCCTGTATTTTATTTGGATCTTTGTATCTGTTCTTATGTCATATCCTGTTTTTCCATGCAGAAAAACATGTCATTGTTCTTTAAAAGCAGATTTTGCATTTTGTTCTTGCATAACATCCTGCCTTGAGTCTGTAAGGGAATAATGTCCATTCAGCAGATTTCTTTTCCAAGCCATGGTCATTTAGTATGACTGCTGATCACATTTTACTTAAACTTTGTTTCTGCATTTAAGCAAGCCTTTTCTTTCAGCATATTTACAACATAATTAATTTCAGATTTATATTCATAAAATCTAACAATTCCCTCTGTTTTAAACATACTCAAAACATTTTATATAGAAAACACAAGAAACAAACCTTTAGTTTGATACAACAAATCAAAATGCAATTTTACATAGTTAATACAATGATATTAAAGTATTACTACCAAAACTGAATGTATTTAACAACTTTTTCTTTTGCAGACCATTCTGTGAAAATATTTTATCAGTTATGAGCTGTGTCTGCTTTAATGTTATTATTATTATTTTTTTTTTTAACATGATCAATTTATTCTTTTGCAATCACAGAATTTAATTTATGACTTAGAACTGTTTCATTAACTCTTTGCAGCTGTTGAATTAACTATGAGAGACAGTAACCATGTGCTACTGCAAGCATTTATACACTACTGAAAACACACAATTTCAATGTCATTTTAACCATAACATTGTGGTCATGTCTTTGAACTGCTCAATAACATCTTGGTAAAACACTGAACTGGGCTTAGATAATAAATATTTGAAAGCAATTATTTTACTGGGGTAAACCAGTGATATTACAACTTGACAAATTACTTTTGAACTTATCACGATGTATTCTTTACAGTATGTATTTACACAGACTGTTTGCTATTTATGCATTTCAATCTAGTAGGTACCCTGGACCCATTTTTTATTAAATATGGTTTTCACACATATTTATTACTAGACATTAATCTCATTTGTACTGAATTCTTCTGCATTTGTACATACAATGACTATAAAGTACATTTAGTCTAATTTTACAAATTTAATAACATTAATATTAAGCAAAATCTTGGAAAATGTTTGTCTCTTTAGAAATATCTAGTGGAATTGATACCAAATTCATATGTCCTGTTATTTTAAACTACATACTCAACAATTATTAAAAATATTCATGCTTTTTTATACCAACATTGTTTTGCCAAAAACATATTAAAAAATAGTGACCATTCTTGCTATTAGAAACATTTATGCATTTTTGCATATCTTTATTTACTCATGCTTTTTTATACCAACATTGTTTTGCCAAAAACATATTAAAAATAGTGACCATTCTTGCTATTAAAAACATTTATGCATTTTTGCATATCTTTATTCACTCTTGTATAGCTGTAATCAGTTTTAAGCCATCTCTTGTTTTTTTAAACCATCTCTTGTATAGCTTTACGTTTAACAGGCTGTAAATATAATTTAATTCTAAACAATACAATAATAACCATTATGATAGCTATGAACAACTTGTAAAATATCTTATCCTGTCAGGTTTAATCCAGTTTACCAGTATTTCTAATACACTAATACCTGTTTTTCCCTCCCCATAAAAGAGTATTGTCAAGAAGGAATGAGATATTTCTTCCTGTAGTTTTATTTTAGAACCTTATTATTTATTTTTTTCAGTAGCTTTATTTCTGACACTTGTTGTTTATTTTTTCTGTAGCTTCATTTCAGACCCTTGTGCAGTACTGCTTATACAGTCAGTGTAAAACTGAGAAAGTGCCCCTCCCCTGTAGTATTTCAGCACTGTTTTCCTGCCCTATGCTGTGAAAATAGAACGTATGTCAGCCTAACACTATGGTTATACATTTATTTTATTAAATTATGGACTTTTGTCTGATTTGATAATTCTTTATAAAGCTTTTGCTGTTTACTACCTCTAGTATGTATTTACACCCTGCTGCACAATTGATTTGAACTGTATATATACTATAGCCCATTTGCTGGCTGTACTTGATACAACTGAGGTTTTTTTTGTCCTTTTAACATTTACTTGCAAACAGATTATCAGTGACATCTATGCACAATTGTGGCATTTTATTACAATTACCAAATAGTGTTGCCTGTAAACATTTTAACAATTATGTTTTAATAACAATGATGCTTTAGAAAAACTCAAGCTATTTATCTGGCAATCAGTCTTGTTTATCTTATCTTTCCAGCATTTCCTGTAACTATTCATCCAGTCTAGGAAGGTCTGAGCTCACATTTCATACTCTGTAAACTATAGTTAATTATTTTGGCATTTTTCCTTTAATGTGATTGTGATTTGCATAACTATGCATTTATACAACATAAATAGACATCATTTTACAATTACCTTACATGGATTTCAGTATTTTTTTTTTTTATTTATTTATCTATTTAACTATTGAACTGTCCTGCCATTAATTTTACAAAAACTGTTTGAATAATACCATCTGTGATTTTCTTTTTAAAATTCAGAACTTTAACTGTTTGGTGTTACTATATAATTATAAACAAATTGTAAAAAACAAAATAGATATTAGTTTAACCAACACATTTATATTTATATTATTTATATTTGCTGTTGTCTGCCATATTGTAACAGATGTACTCTAGATGAAAAGAACACACATGCATGTCTGTCTTGTATCTGTATATCTTTATACAAGCATGTCAGTCTTGTGACTTTAAATTTTTACTCATCTATTTTTATTTAATTTTATATATTATAATACACTAGAACAGTTTTGTTTACCTTTTGACTATGCTAATGAATGGCATTCATATGCTTTACTTTACTGTAGTACTGATAGATGTCTTGCTTTAACTGAATGAAAGTAAGAATGATTTGTCCAGACATCAGATCCTACCATCCTACCATGTATGTTTAACCATTTTCAAAACATAAACATATTATAAAATATATTTCTTTTGCACAGATTAGCTGTGTATGCAGGAAGTTCCCAGTCTTTGTCAGTTCAGCTAATTTATTTTCTTTATCCTGCAACTGCTGTTGAAGAATTTCCTTATAGTCTGCTTGATATGTCTCAGGAGCCTGTTCTGCTGAATCTGAAACTCCTAAGCACTTTTGAAAAGATGTATGTATAACTTGTCTAAGCTTCCTGAACTCATTATGTCTGTCGTTTAGAAGTTTACTACATTCCTTTGTAACAAAATGTACTAGGGTTCTATCAGTAACTGATTTGACTCACATGTGGTGACAGGACATAACTGTTCAACATCAGAATGTAATGGAAACACTTTACCCTTAGTTAATTCTTCAGATCTGTCTTTACAGTCTATTTTTATATTTGCAATATGATGCAATATTTTTTATGACATAATACCCAAAATGCAGTTTTTGTTGAAGCACACAATAAACATTTGTCATATTCCACATGGTTCTCTTTGAGATACCAGTCAAATATTGTAATACATTTGCATAATGCCTTACTATCAACCTGCCCTAATAAGGTTTTACATTTACTAATGTGCTGTGTATACCAACATTGCAATTTACTAAAGTTTGGTTTACTCCTGCATGAATTATAAATAATATCCATACTATCTAGTAATATACAACCTGTCTAATTTGCAATATGATGCAATATTTTTTTATGACATAATACCCAAAATGCAGTTTTTGTTGAAGCACACAATAAACATTTGTCATATTCCACATGGTTCTCTTTGAGATACCAGTCAAATATTGTAATACATTTGCATAATGCCTTACTATCAACCTGCCCTAATAAGGTTTTACATTTACTAATGTGCTGTGTATACCAACATTGCAATTTACTAAAGTTTGGTTTACTCCTGCATGAATTATAAATAATATCCATACTATCTAGTAATATACAACCTGTCTAGGAATACAGAAACTATATATGAATATACAAACTGTCTTAAGAATATAAAAACTCTCTTAAGAATATACAAACTGTTTTAACACCATCCACACTAAATATGTGACACAGAAAAAAGTCTTACCAGTTAGCAAGAAAACAGGTGATCAGGCTGCTATTGCAGATGGCTGGAAATTTTTCAAAGTCACTTGAGAAGCTGGGAAAGCACAACAGGCAGTGGACTGATGGGCTAGTGGATATCCCCCTTTTCTTGAAGAATTTATGGCACTGCAAATTTCTTGAACTAGTCTCACTCCGGATTGTAGACGTCTAAAAAACTTTACTACTGCAAGCTGCATAAACTGGAATACTTCTGTTCAGAATTGACACATACGTACAAATGTTAGTTACTGCAATTTGACTGAAGTGACCCTCTGCAGGGCTTACCATCACTCCTCCTGTGTTTGAATGCAGATTGTAGGTTCAAATGCAGACTAGCTTGCCATTGAAAAAATTATATGGTGCTAGTCACTCAGCTGCCTCGCCATTGAAAAAATTATATGGAGCTAGTCACTCAGCTGGCTCGCCATTGAAAAAATATTATATGTCTCTTACTTGCTTCTTGCTTGGTGTGATGGATCTGCAGTGTTCTTATGACACTCAGTCTTGCTGGCTGGATTCTTGCTAAAATTCAAAGTCTGATTATATTTGCATTCACAGTCTGTTGCATACAGAAACTTGCAGAATATACACTGATGAGAGAATATACTTTGCAACACTTGTCTTTAAGAGCAGTAACCAATAACTTTTATAATAAATAGAACTGGACAAACGTTGCAGCTTAAAAGTACTGTTCCAACTTTACTTCTCATATAGTACAGATGATGTGAGAGATATAACATTTACCTCAGAACACCAAATGTGTTCCTACCATATCCCCAAACAACTGGATTTATACAGCTCTTTATATACTCTTTTTAAACATATTTTGGAGAATTGCTTATCCTGTAGAAACAATACTAAACTTCCTTGTTTAACAATGTCTTGTAAGAGACCAGCTTTTCTGACAGTGTGAATATCCTGTAACAGTGTCCTGATGTCCATGTAGAAAAACATATTTTTGAGGAAACACATTGTCCTGTATTCTATTTGAATCTGTGTATAGAAACATGTGTTCTTATGTCAATGCTGATAAGCATATCCTGTTTTTATGAAGAAAAACATATTTTTGAGAAAACACATTGTCAGAGATCAGCTTTTCTGACAGTGTGAACATCCTGTATTTTATTTGGATCTTTGTATCTGTTCTTATGTCATATCCTGTTTTTCCATGCAGAAAAACATGTCATTGTTCTTTAAAAGCAGATTTTGCATTTTTGTTCTTGCATAACATCCTGCCTTAAGTCTGTAAGGGAATAATGTCCATTCAGCAGATTTCTTTTCCAAGCCATGGTCATTTAGTATGACTGCTGATCACATTTTACTTAAACTTTGTTTCTGCATTTAAGCAAGCCTTTTCTTTCAGCATATTTACAACATAATTAATTTCAGATTTATATTCATAAAATCTAACAGGAACAATGGGTCTTATAAAAAATAATTTACTATCATATTTAGATATGTTACCAATCTATGTAACCCCATATGAATTGCAGAAGGAGTCATTACTGGGCACATTACAGGTGCTGTAAAGAGCACTTTTGGCTGACATCAAAGATTGAAGCAATACTAATTTCATGAACTTTAATCATACTTTGACTTAGTACTAGGGCCCATTCCTGTCATTGTATTAGAAACCCCAAAAATTTGGAGAAATTAGAAAAAGTCAGAACTCCATTCACTGGTCTTTACCAAAGCATTTCTCAGGGGGGCTTTTCTTCTGAAGCCTCTGGGCTGGGACTAGTTTCACACTGGGGCATTTTCTTCATGATGGATAGAGTTCAGTCTTTTTCTTTTCAGACCAGTAAGTAATGAAAACAGTTGTCCTTTGCCAATATTCCCTCAGGGGTGTGCTCATATGATGCCCCTTTATCTTCTATTTATCCCTATCCTAATACTACAGTATGATTACCAGTGTGTAGAAGCTAATTTCTGTCTCCTGAGCAGAGAAAAAAATCAGACAAATCTACACATAATGTTTAAGTAAAGCTAGTCTTTCCCACGCTGTTCTTCCAAGAGCAAGCCAGCCTTCAGCTGCTAACTCATTAGACTTACTGCTGCCATTACAGCACTCCTTGAACTTATACATAGAAATTTTAAAGGCAGGAATGACCTCTATCACAGACTCTCTGGATTTCCTACATTCTGTGATGGCTGTAGATTTTTACCTGTGTAATTAAGAACTTTTTCCTTTTACTTAACGTCAGGCAGTTGAGCGTGTAGTGACAATTTTGCTTTCTTGCAGTCCCACCCAGCCATAGCTTCTTGTCCATCAATATATTTTACTCTTGACCCCAACCCTTCTGTTTCTAATTTATCTTTATCATGGCTTCTAGGTGTTTTTTTTCAGGGTACCTTATCTAGTATATTGTCGCCTCATTCTTATGACAGGGTTGTATTGGACTCACATGTCTCAGACCGCTGGACTTCTTTGGTTCAGTTAGCTCTACATTTTATTCTACTTTAGGCATCTATACCAGCCCAAAGCCTTTATGGAGGAATGAAGGGGACTCTGTGTGTAGACTGGAATCTATTTCGTGGACTGATTTCAGCCCTCTCCACTTATCTCAGATACTACACCAGAGTACTTGTATGTTGGCTAACAATTTTCCCTAATGAGTATCCTTTGACAGCTGTTTCAGTTCCTCTTCAGCCCTTGGCTGGAAGCATTTGACCCTCCTTACGCTAGTTGAGTCCCTTATTACAGGCTCCTTTCACCTTATGCCTCTTGTTGAAGATTCAGCATTACTGTGAAAGACCTACTGGTTTATCACTGTGGATGACATTCTCATAACTACTGGGATATCTCTTTGGATAACATTCTCATGCCTGCTGGGTTATCTGTTTGAATGGTGTTCTCAAATGTACTGGCTTATCCCTTTGGATGATATTTTCATCCTTTATTTGGTTGGTGCAGATGATTAAGTGCTTTAAAATGTCTTCACAACGCTCCAGGTTTTAACTCCTCTCTTGAATGTAGTGAGTCACTTATTATGAGCTCATTTCTCTTTGGACTTTTTATTCAAGGTTCAACTCTACATTGAAGATCTACTGGGAATGTCTTTGGATGACTTCTCTTCCTTTATTCAGTTTGAGACAGCTGTTCTGGTGTTTTCAAGTTCTATTTCAGGGACCTGTGCAACCATTAGTATTTTCATCTTCAGCTTTCAGAGGTTTTCTCTACACTTTTTTCATGTGAGTATTTACCTCTCTGGAGTTTCTCCATATACAGGTTTTCAGAGATGTCACTCTTGCCCTGACTAAATGTGTTTAGCAATTTATTAATGCTGTTTGGACAGCACAAGATACTGGCACTGGGGAGATTGATGTTTCTTCTGTATGGAGATTTCTTGCAGTTCCTCCCAGCCGTAGCTTCTTGTCCATCAGTATATTTTTACTCTTGACCCCAACCCTTCTGCTTCTAATTTGTTTCTGGAGAAATGGGATTAAATAGATGGGATGATACTGATGAGGTACATGAGGGTACCATCTATTTCCTTTTGTGATGACCCACCACTGGACCAGTAATCAAGGAACCTCAGTCCTCACTACTGGCATCTGTTGGGGGGACAGGTGCACACACAGTATTTCCAGATGCAACTCTCTGCAATCAAGTGCAATTTTCCTTAAGAGCACACAGAGACCACAGTTAGTCCGGGGCTGGTTTCTCATTCTTTCTCCAGATCCCTAATCAGACTCCCTACTGGCACAGCTATTAGAGCTGAGATCTCAGCTGAGTGACCAAGCCAAGACCTCCAGCACACTCTCTGTCCAACCAGTGCTCTGTGGCCATGCTCAAGTAACTGACACACACACTCTTTGAGGTTTGATTTACACACGCACATACACACCTGGGAAAGGCTGGCACAGGTTTACTAGCTATGATCCCTTCTGCCCAGACTATAAAGTTGTATCCCACTGCCACCAGTCACTCCTCAACAGCTACTTTCAGGCTCTTAGCAAAGGGTGTCCAATCTTACTGTGTAGTAATATTAATATTAATATTAATACAAAGGTGTGGTGCCTGTTCACTCTGAAGTTCATGTAGAACACAGCCAGTGATATTGTCAGGTCCCATAGAAGCTGTATTCTTGGCCTTGGACAGTGCTGTTTTAACCTGTGCAGCAGTAATATTGGGTGCCTGGCAGTCTACTGGTATTGTGATTGGTCCTTTGGTGGGGGAGAGAGGGGTAAAGTTGGCACTGAATCTGTCGGCCAGTATATTGGCAATATCTGTTGGCGCAGTATAGGAGGTACCATTGTGCAGTAGCTCAGAGCAAATCTGGGTATTGCCGTGGAGATTCTTTACATAACTATGGAAGGCCTTGTGGTTGTCTTTACTATCTGCTGCAATTATGTTTTCATAGTTAGCTTTATAGGTTTTGATGAGGGATCTCAGCTTTTTGTTGAGGCTGATAAGGGAGTTTTTCCAGTCTTGGGACTTCAACTTATTCCACATCAGTTTCCTCCTTCTGTTGTAGAGTTTGTTTATGGCAGGGGACCACCAGATTGGCTTCCTTTTTTTGGAGGAGACCATCTTGGTTCTATTGGGTATGGCAAGATCCATGCATTTGTGTATGTGTTCATACAGTGCAATGGTGTATGATTTGGCATTCATGCAACTATTCTCCATTTGCATGGGTACTATGAAGTTAGCCACCTCTTTTTTTAGGAGCCCAAATTAGCTTTGGAGAAGTTTTTCATGGTGGTTACCTTTGCGGGGGTAGGTGGGTGGGAGGTTTGTGGATTTCCAAGGTGATTTGTTTATGGTCGGATCTAACCAGGGAGGAGTTGACTATTGGTGTAGAGCAATGGTCACCCATGTTAGTAATGACCTGGTCAAGGATGTTGCTACCTCTAGAGGGATAAGAATGAGCTGATCCAGGGGATTGGAATTACTGAACTCCAGGAAACGATGGGCAAATGTATTGGTACATGAGTAGTTTTCCCAGTTAATGGAGGGGTAGTTGATGTCGGCCAGTATGAAAGTGTTAGGTTGGACCCTAATATTATCCAGGGTGCTTAGGAACATGGAGTGTGAGTCTTGGGACATGGTTGGGGACCTATAGCAGGCTACAACCTGAATTGCTGTCTTGCCCAATGTTAGCTGCACCTGAAGTATCTCTGATGCGTTATGTTGGGCTACCAGTCTGGAGGTGTGCGCATCTTTTATGAATATGGAAACACCACTGCCTTTGGAGCTTCTGTCCAAGTTCTGGGGCCGAAAAGTGTGGAATGAGTTATAGCCTAGTAGTGCAAGGGTGCTTTCTGCTGCCTTGAACCAAGTCTCTGTTACAGCACAGATGTCGATGTTCTCCATTTTAAGGAGTGCTTAGAGTGAGTGCATTTTGAGATTTAGACTTCTAGCGTTGAGCAGCATGACCCTCAGATTGAATTTGTTTGTAGCTCTTCCATGCAAAAGTCACCCATCACTGTCAGATTGCAAGGGTAGCTCATGTGCCCAGCCCTCATCAGGTCATGCTGGGGTTTTCTATCTGGTGCAGGTCTAGGGTCTGGCTGGGCCAATCCATAACCATGTACTTCTGTGATGGCTTGGTGGTTAACTACTGTGACTATGGTGTATAGGGTCCTGGGTTCAAGACCTGCATGGCTGTTTATTTTTAAAAAGCTGAGTGGCTTAGTGGGCTAATGCACTGTGCTGTAGGTAACAGGGATCTGGGTTTGAGATACAGCAGGGTGATTATTTGGGGTTGGGAGGGTGGCCTAATGGTTAAGGTGTTTGCCTTACAAACACAAGGTGTAGGGTTTGAGTCTCACAAGGGATGATTGGCTAGGCTTAAAATGGCCCACAAGGGCAGTTAGCCTAGTACTAATCTATGAACCTATGTTTGTGTTCAGGTGGAGCCATTCGTAGGTAGCTTTGGATGTATGTTTCAGTTCTTTGTCATGTTGAAGGCTGACACACCTCCTCATTCTCAGCATTCTTGCAGATGCCTGATGGATTTTGGACAAAAGTGGGTGTTATTAGGAAAAGTTCAGAATTCCCACCACCATGACTACAGGCCCTGTTCTGTCTGTGAAATGGCAGCCACACAGCAGGCCACTGCTATCAGTGTGATTCACCATGGGGATGTTGGTCTTCAGGTTATGAGAGGTGTTGCTTGTGCACCACACATACTTGTTGGTATTGTGGCTGTGAGGTCGATCCCTAGTCTCATTACACCATAACACATTTTCACACCTGCCTTTGGGAGATGTGATGTGCTGTATTGCAATTTGTATCCACCCCTGAATGTTTTTGGTGTGTGGAGATGCCTCCATCTTCTGACCCTATCCTACAGGCCAGACTTATGCAGAATATGGGAGAGTGTTCTCACAGGTAGTACAGAACACCAGTACTAGCAAGAGGTTCCTGCAACTCTCTCGGTGTTGCTGTATGTCCCCTGGTAACCTCTCTGACCAGGTCTTGACATGTGTTGTCATCATTTTTGGAGGGACATCAGGTTCCTTTCAACAGCACTGTTGTCCCATATTCAATCCACCTTTTGACAACTGTCTCCACCATGTTCCATGATGTATGCAATGCTGTGGTAATGCTGTTGTAGCCTACTCTTGACTGATAGCTTTCAAATATGAGATCCCTTTGCTGCTTTGTATGCTGTCTGGAAGCCATGGCTGTTGCTGTTACAGGCAACTGAGCAAATGTCATGATTATCCCACTTGAACAGCAGACTGTTATTTGGTGTTAGTCAGAGTGCCTTTACTTGATGGCTGGTGTGTACCCAAGCAGACTGCATGCTGTCAGTAAATCACAAGCTGCTGCAATAACATATTATTTGAAGGTGAGCACACACATGCATCCAGCATATTGTGAGGTTTGTATACTCCATGTTTGGTGGCCAACAGATTGATTGTACAGGGAATTGTTCATGTCATAGGTCACATTACAGTCTGAAAAAGATGAGGACTGACATATCGTGGTCTCAATTTGTATATACATCATAAACACTTGGCATCTTAACAGGGGTATGTACACTGTTTATATCCACTATATGACAGTAATGTTTCACACATGTCCCTACCTTAGGCCATTTGTCCTCCCATTTTGTTGCTCTCTGTCCAGAAGTCTTGCACTGACAGGCCATGACTTCTGGACAGAGATGATACATTCTCATCAGATAGGCTCCTGTGGTGACCACTGTGATGCAATGCAGTTGACCCTAACACAAGTGAACATGCACATAAAGCAATATGGCTATGAGTGACAGTTGTGTGCATGGTACATTGCATGGTCTTCACATGCCTGGGGTATTGGCAAACCACAACATTACAATTGCATACTCACCAACTGCAGGCTGCCATCCCACATGCAGACCGGAGGGACCTAGATAGTTTTGTGAGGGTAATATGGTCAGCAGACCCACATGTGGCATTGGTACAGGATGGATGCAGCATGTCTGCACATTTATAGTACAACCCCCAATACTACACAATTTGCTGTCCTTCACCATAGATGTGCACGTCTGTGCATTAGAAAACCCCATCCACAACTGCAATCTGACCTGACACATGTGCATAGATACTCTACAATTACAAGTGTGTCTGCTACACTAGTCTAGTAATCTACACTGGGGCCTTACCTGCACACTTCTCGTCCATTATCTGGGTGCCAACCACCTCCAGTATGTGGGGACGGGTCTGTACTCTAATGTTGTACTGGGATGGTACCCATGGAGCTCACCGATGGGTGTCAGTGGGGCTGCAAGGCCAGGCCCACGCCTGTGGCTGTGTGGTCCCTGGCCATTGCAGCAGCCCTTTACTGGGCATGGTGTATGAGGTCACTTTCACGATGCCAGATCTGCTCATATGTACATGTGTGTGGGCCGACATTGTTTATCCTGTGGACAACATCGTCCCCCAGGCCAGGTCCTCTCCTGCAGATGTTGCTGGTTCCAGCCAAACATTATGGCATGGTTGTGTAGTATAGCTTCTATGCTGCTGAGAAAGTTGACCTTTGCTGATGCGACATTGCACCTGGGAGACATAACAAGGGAGGCACATCACAGGACCTCATACATCTGGCAACCATATATACAGAACCTGCACATCTACATTGAATACCAGTAGCCACCATTCACAACTACACCATACCCCTGTACCCTATCAGTGCTGTATCTGCTTGCATTGCACTTCTGGCCTTGAGGTGTCATATTCCCCCCAATGAGGGCTACTTAATTTCCTACTCCTGTACTCCTCATTCATGTCTGTGTCAAGGGATGAAATTGGCCATCTTCCATGAGGATGTGGTGTGGATGGTGCCAAGGCTTGGTGTGACTATGGTGTGTAATGGAGCTGGGAGCACATGCCTGAGTTCATGTAGGATGCAGACAGGTATGTTATCAGGTGCCATGGATACTTACATTTGTTGCCTTTCAGTAGGCAATATGTACTTGCTCACTGGTGATGAGGTGAGGGGTGTGGGTGCTGTGCATATCCAGCTATAGTGCTGCTGAGCCAGGGAGTGATGTTTGCCCTAAACCTTTCTGCAACAGGTTGCCTATAGATATGTTGTGTGTGTATACGGTCTAATTGGCCACCATTACAGGGTGGGTTGGTTTGTGGCCTCAGGAATTGCAGACATATGTGAAAATGGCCTTGTGATTAGCCTTGGTGGATGTGTCCAATTTGTACTCGTAGTTAGCCTTACAGTACTCCACCTGTGACCTTATATGCTTGATCAGACAAAGGCTGACTTGATGCCAGGTTGGTGCGTGCTCCTGATTTGGTCTGTATGGCCAATCTCGGGACTGAGTCTGTGATGCAGGACCTTTTCAACCTTGCTAATTCAAGCACTGATGCCCCTCTCCATGATGCCCTCCACAAGCCCTGTCATCTCCTGACAGATGACAAAAATCATCACTTCCACTACTATTGCACACAGAGGCTGCAGACATTGGACAGGTTGAAGGTGACACAGCTGATAAGGGTGTGGTCACTACAGTTGCAGACCTGGTTGACTCTCCCCTTAGCCATGTTGAGGTTGAGGTCCCACACAGATGTCCTAGCATCTCCACCCTGCTCCTGAAGATACTGTATCAGTAGGTGCCACATGATGTATATGTAGGGCTGCTATGGAGGCATAGGCAGGGTTCACAAGGGCCTCAGAAGAGAGATAGTGTGATTAATACTAAGCATTGTGCTTTATGATTATGATGAGGACTGCGTGAACTATGTGGATGACTCCTTGGACAGGATGATTGACACACTGGATCAGGCATTGTCTGTAATGTCACACATGCTGGGAAAGGGTCATCATCTATGTGGCTGCAGAGTCACTACATTGTCTGGTGTTAGCCAATGTGACCACACAAGATCTCACTCCTGAAGTGGCTCTACTTTCACTGCTTTGTTAATGATTGCAGTGTTGACACCCAGACTTGGTAGGCCACATGGTCATGGTCCTGGACATAGTTATGATAAGAACTCATTCAGCAGACATCACTCACATTCAGGTAGCACCCCAAATTCTAGCCTGCGACATGGAAATAGCAGTGCATCTGCTGGCAGAGGCAGATCTTGTGGTCAGAAGTGATGATGCAGAACTGGCTAGTCTATCACGCACAGCTCACATCTGTCCAAGATGCCAGGACGTAGTGTTAGCACAGTGCTTGATTGTGTTTTTGCAGACACACACATATTCAATAAATACTTGCCCACACCACCTCACACACACACTACTTATCAAAGCAGTACTGCTGACTGCTAAACATATCATGATACTGGTCCTGCAAAATGGATACTTAATATACAATTTTTTTTTTACTTACTTACACTCACTTTTTTGGTGTCAGGCTTGCCCTCCCATTCCATCCCCTCACCCTTTGCAAGTGGCGAGTACTGTGTCCTGCCCTTTACATAGTTCTTTGTGACTTTGGGTTGCATATATGTCAGATGCACTGAGTGGATAGCTAATGCTTGCTTATTCAGAACCTTCTTTTAATGTAAACGTAGTACAGAATAAATGTTTTTAATCATAGTTCATAATCAGCTGTGTGTGATTACTTCTGTAATTGTTGACCATCACTTTATTTGTGTTACTGTTGTTACTCATGCAGCCAAAGGAGAGGTTTAAGTCTTGCTTATTGTTATACTTGTGTAAGTGATGCTACCCATGACCTGCTCACTGGTTTATATACAGTGGCCAACTGAAAGTCTTAATGCACATTAGTGGGCAAAACCATAGCTGTGTATTGCAAGCATCAGTCATAAGGTATTACTGACATCACTGTACACCTGAGACATGTATCATCTTAGAGATATATGAGAATTTGCATAACACAATAATAATTTATATAACTGTATTGTTTTTCTATACATGCTCCAGACTTACCTTGGTAATAATGCAGATGTGATATTTATTCTGTGGAGGGGTTGACTGTGTCAGATGGTAACAAATACTACTATTACATAGTTAAGTAAAGGTTGTGCAGTTTGTCAGGCATAATTTTTAATAATTGCATGTGCTAAGGCTGTTATTCTTTCTTTTAGGTATTCACAGTCTTTGTCTTCTTTGCCTCTTAGTCAGAGCCACGGCATATTGTGCATGCCTACATCTGCCAGCACCATCTGCAACTCATAGTTCTCCCTCAGACTCTTCATCTGTATCTGCTGGAGCTGCTGAATGTGCCTGTGGTACTGATAACTGTGGTCCTGCTCTTAGTTGTCCTTGTTGAAGCTGTCTATTGTGATTGATGTTGTGCAACATGGAACAGACTGCAAGTATTTTGGCAGAGGTGGCTAGGTCATACTGTATGGCACATTCTGAGCCTTGATTTGAACAAGCCAAATACACATTCTGTGATATTTTTAGTTGTATCCTTGCTCAGTGGGGACTGTGTGGATTTCTCATGGGTGTCATGAGCCACAGTTCCAGAGCATAGCCTGAATCCCCCATTAGATGCCCTTGTGGAAAGTTACCCTAGCAAACTTTGTGTACAGGTCATAGGTATGCCATATATTTTAGTCGCAAAAAACGCCTGTGTTACCTGCATAGTATGGTATAGACATTGTAGATGATCCCTTGAGCTTTACAGATAACCTGACAGTTATAGAGTTGTATCCTTTTCTGTTGATGTACCACTTTCTCTGTTCATCAAGAGGGGCATTTATTTCTATGTGTGTGCAATCTATGGCACCTAAAACTTCAGAGACGTGTGCTATTGCATGAGTCCTGAAAGGTTCTTGCTCTCTCTCCTGTAGGGTGCGTTGGAAACAGATATGCTCCCTTCATGTTGTATCATTGCATTTTGAAACTGATGTGATATTCTGGAAGCTGAGGCCTTTGACAACCCTAATATATCACTTGTGAGTCTCTGAAAAGTGGGTATAGCTAATATATGTAATGCTACACTTACCTTTGTTTCCTTTGGGATGGGTTTGACACTATTTCCCTGGGCTTCAGGTGAGGGCAGCACAGGTTGCATATTTCCTGTAGTGTTTCCCTGTCCACCTAGTATAGCTTCACAATTTCTGTGTCATGTAGTCTATAGCAAGGGAAACAGGGTCTAAACATGCTTCTTCTTCTTAGCCAAGGTCTGGCAGCAGCAGCAGTACCTTACATTAAAGCCTGTTGCAAATACAGTCTAATGCTGGCAGCAGTAACTCCTAACATGTTTTCTTTTCTAAGTGCAATCTTGGCTGTAATCCAAAGGGTTTTGGATTTCAGGCTAAATGGCTACACTGAATGTATATGATTATAGGTTCTTAATTACCTCTACCATGTTGGATTGGTTAATTAGCATGTAATTCAGCTACTTATGCTTGTGTTAGCATATTCTTCCATTTACCCTTGTTTTGCATCTCTACACAAAATAAAGAGGTGTTTAATGAATACCAGATAGCTTGTGACTGTGTGTGCTGCATCCCACAATGTGTACATAACGACACTACTTAGTGTAGCCATTCATGAATCCAGCCCAATGTATCCATACTCAAATGAAACTCAGAAACTATTACTGCCATCTACAGCAAACCAACCAACATAATCCGCAAAAGTTCTGGGCAGGCATAAACTCTCTCCTAAGGCCTGGCCACAATGACACCACACACTCCCTAGGCACTTCCAAAAACAACCCCAAACAAACTGCTGATGCCTTCAATACCTTCTTCACTGAAACTGTCCAGTCTCTAGTTAACCAACTAGCCCCTAATATCTCCTCTCAGTCCCCCTCTACTAACACTTCCATTCCCACCTTTCAACTGCAACCTGTACCCACTTCACTTATTCATTCTCTCCTCCACAAACTTAAAATCTCCTCGCCTTCTGCTGACCTTTTACCAGCTCAGTATCTAAAAATTGCAGCCAATCCATTAGCCTATCCCATTTCCATTCTGATTAACAGAACCATTGTTGAAGGCTGCATTCCTTCACTTTGGAAAATTTTGCATATCATTCCCCTGCATAAAGGAGGGATCTCTACAGAACTCTCAAACTGCCGTCCCATAGCCTTACTCTCCCCCTTAGCTAAAATCATGGAGAAATGCATCCGAAAACAACTTCTTAAACACCTATTAAACCACAACCTACTAGCTGACTGTCAACATGGCTTCAGGCCTTACCACAGCACCACCTCAGTCCTTTTTTCTTTTACTGACTGTATCAACAAAAAACGGAACAATAACATACTAACCTCTGCTCTCTTTATTGACCTACCCAAAGCTTTTGATATGGTCAACCACCAGATACTATTAAACTTACTTAAAACCTTTGCTCTTGACTCTGGTGCAATAAAATGATTCAAATCATATCTTCTTAACAGACAACTGGCAGTGCGCTGGGAAAACAGCTTATCCAACCTACTACCTATTACCCTTGGAGTCCCCCAAGGATCAATAATGGGCCCCCTTCTGTTCTCCATCTTCATCAATGACCTACATACCAGTCTGTCCTCTGCTACCTGTATACAATATGCTGATGATTCTACTTTGACTTGTTCTGCCACATCCCCCTCTGAATTGCACTCTGTTACCCAACAGACTTTCCAAAATGTTGAAAAATGGTTCTTAAACAGATGCCTAATCTTAAACCCCCAGAAAACCAAACTATTACTTTTCTCCCCCACCCGAAAATCTTCTCCACTCAATTTCTCTGTCTTCTCTAATAATGACACCTACATATCTCCTGACCCCTCCACCAAGCTCCTCGGAGTAGAGATAGACAACAACCTATGCTTTGACTCGCACATTAACAACCCAATAAAACTAGTCAACAGAAAACTTGGCTCCTTGTTTAAAATTAAACCATTTCTTACACCACTTGCCAGAACTTCCATAGCACATACCCATTTGATATCTATCCTACTGTACGCCTCCCCCATCTATACAAATCTGTCCAAAACTAACCTCTCCAAACTAACTATTGCCTACAACAGTATTGCCAGATTTGCCTCTGGCTCTACCTATAGAACTCACCAATGCCTTAAACTTAAAAAAACTGGGATGGCTAGAATTGCAGAATCTCATCTTATTTCACCAGCTCTCTTTAGCCCATAAAATCCTCTATAAACCTACCAGCACCCCTATACTCACGACTCTCATTAGACCTTATTGTAATCTCAAAAGTCTGTGTTCCTCTAACAAACTTCTAATATCTACCTGCAAATCCAACAACTTGGCAGGCGAGTCCTTGTTCTCCAACACAATTGGAAAAGCCTGGAACTCCCTTCCTTCCAACCTGACTGCTCTCTCCACTCTTTCCAGCTTCAAATCCCAACTCAAAACTCACCTCCTAACTCACTGGCTCTGCCCCCGAACTCACCTCCTAACTCACTGGCTCTGCCCCTGCTCTAACCCTGACTAGACACCATTCTGCTCCTAGAACTCTCACTTATCTTGCTTCTAATCTTATCAAAAACTTACTACTAAATTCAAATTTGCTTTTTCCCCTTGATGTTCTTATTTTGCTTATTGCAGACACTGTAAAAAATATTTTTTTCTTCTCTGAACTATATGTGTAACATTTTTTACTGTTAAATGCTTTTAATGAATAATGCCCAATGTTTATTGTACCTCACTTGGAGCTATTCTCCCCGGGCCTCTGCTGAAAATGGACATGAATCCAGTTGGACCAGCCTGGTCAACAAATGTAAAATAAAAATAAAATAAAATAAAATGATTTACCTTCCTGCAGAATCACTGTACCTTTAACATTCTGAATAACACCTGCTTGTAATATGATTGAATTTTTTCTTGTCCAAAATACTTAATATCAGAGCTTTGGCTGGCTAACATCTACTTGAAATCAGCTGGACATATAAGTGAATTTAAGTATACTTGTATCTGCTCTTTTGCATATAGTACTGTATTTAATTTATTTATTTGTGTTTTTCACTGTCAACTGAAGTTGTGGCTGTCTCTCTACAGAGTACTTTTTAGAATTTCTGTGTAGCCATTGATAGCAGTGGGGGTAGTTTCAGCTCATCACTAACATTTTGTCTTGCCTTATATAAGTGGTACATTTTGAGATATCTCTGCTTAATATCAGAGCTTTGGCCGGCTAACATCTACCTGAAATCAGCCGGACATATAAGTGAATTTAAGTACACTTTTATCTGCTCTTTTGCATATAGTACTGTATTTAATTTATTTATTTGTGTTTTTCACTGAATATTAACTCAACTGAAGTTGTGGCTGTCTCTCTACAGAGTACTTTTTAGAATTTCTGTGTAGCCATTGATAGCAATGGGGGGGGTAGTTTCAGCTTATCACTGACATTCTGTCTTGCCTTATATAAGTGGTACATTTTGAGTTATCTCTGCTTAATATCAGAGCTTTTGCTGGCTAACATCTACCTGAAATCAGCTGTACATATACGAGAATTTAAGTGTACTTTTATCTGCTCTTTTGCATATAGTGCTGTATTTAATTTATTTATTTGTGTTTTTCACTGAATATTAACTCAACTGAAGTTGTGGCTGTCTCTCTACAGAGTACTTTTTAGAATTTCTGTGTAGCCATTGATAGCAATGGGGGTAGTTTCAGCTCATCACTGACATTCTGTCTTGCCTTATATAAGTGGTACATTTTAAGTTATCTCTGCTTAATATCAGAGCTTTGGCTGGCTAACATCTACCTGAAATCAGCTGGATGTATAAGTGAATTTAAGTACACTTTTATCTGCTCTTTTGCATATAGTGCTGTATTTAATTTATTTATTTGTGTTTTTCACTGAATATTAACTCAACTGAAGTTGTGGCTGTCTCTCTACAGAGTACTTTTTAGAATTTATGTGTAGCCATTGATAGCAGTGGGGGTAGTTTCAGCTCATCACTGGCATTCTGTCTTGCCTTTATAAGTGGTACATTTTGAGTTATCTCTGCTTAATATCAGAGCTTTGGCAGCTAACATCTACCTGAAATCAGCTGGACGTATAAATGAATTTAAGTACACTTTTATCTGCTCTTTTGCATATAGTGCTGTATTTAATTTATTTATTTGTGTTTTTCACTGAATATTAACTCAACTGAAGTTGTGGCTGTCTCTCTACAGAGCACTTTTTAGAATTTCTGTGTAGCCATTGATAGCAGTGGGGGTAGTTTCAGCTCATCACTGACATTCTGTCTTGCCTTATATAAGTGGTACATTTTAAGTTATCTCTGCTTAATATCAGAGCTTTGGCTGGCTAACATCTACCTGAAATCAGCTGGACGTATAAGTGAATTTAAGTACACTTTTATCTACTTTTTTGCATATAGTACTGTATTTAATTTATTTATTTGTGTTTTTCACTGAATATTAACTCAACTGAAGTTGTGGCTGTCTCTCTACAGTTAGTTTCTCACCCTCCCTGTTCTTGTTTTGGTGTTAATGTTGGTGGCTTTGAAATTGCCCACCCCTCTTGTAGATTTGTATTTGGATACTCCTTCTGGGCCCATCTCATTTGCTCACTCAACTGAGTGCAGCGAGATCATATTCTGATTTCAGGCACTCCTACTGTGTACAAAGAGAGCATTTGGGAAGGACAACCCCTGTTGCCTCTTAATCCTGTTCTGTTCCCTCCCTCCAAAAAAAAAAAAAAAAATATATATATATATATATATATATATATATATATATATATTCAGCTGCTCTTACTGTAACTGTCTTAGTTGCTCTTCTGCGTGCTGTTATCTGTTTGGTCGCTCTTACTCTGCACTTATTACTCCTTGTTAGTAGCCTTCTAATTTACTGCTTTCTGCACTTGTTTTTTAGTCATTTGTTAATTTAATTGCATTTATTTGAACTAAATTTGCCGTAGTGTTGCTACACACTCGGGTGTGCTGGCCTGCACTACAATTTGAATTGTATTTACTGCTGTTATAGCTGCTTTTCTGTAATAAAAAAAAAACATTTCTAAGCTTGTTTTCTGCCTTTCCTGTAACTAGTCAAGTCCACATACAGACTTGCTGTATCCAGGACTGTTGGTAAGCTTCTGAGCCCCCCAAGCCTTTCTGTGTTGGGGAGAAGCCTTCTTGCTTATCAGTGGGAGTGGTAAGCACTAGGTAGTCTATCTACCATGGGAAGAGTGGGTTTTTGCACTGAAATTGTAGTTCATTGGCCATTTGGGCAATTTTTCCATCTCTTTTTACTTTCTGCTTAAAAGTCCGTTTTGCATTTGGTCCCTGCCTTTCCTACAACTAGTGTAGTCCAGGTACAGATTTGCTGTATCCAGGACTGTTGGTAAGCTTCTGAGACCCCCAAGCCCTTCTGTGTTGGAGAGAAACCTTCTAGCTTATCAGTGGGAGTGGTAAGCACTAGGTAACCTATCTACCACAGGAGGAGTTGTTTCTGGCCCAGAAACTAGAGTTCATTAGCCGTTTGGGAAGCTTTTCCATCTCTTTCAACTTGATGGCTTAAAAGCCTATGTTTGTACTTGTTCCCCACCTTTCCTGTAACTAGTCTAGTCCAGGTACAGATTTGCTGTATCCAGGACTCTTTGTAAGCTTCTGAGCTCCCCAAGCCTTTCTGTGTTGGAGGGAAGCCTTCTAGCTTATCAGTGAGAGTGATAAGCATTAGGTAGTCTATTTACCACAAGAGGAGTGGTTCCTGGCCCAGAAATTGTAGCTATTGGCCATTTGGGCAGTTTTTTCCATCTCTTTCAATGTTCTGGTTAAAAAGCCACACTTGTGCTTGTTTCCCACCTTTCCTGTAACTAGCCTAGTCCAGATACAGAGTTGCTGTATCCAGGACTGTTGGTAAGCGTTTGAGTCCCACAAGCCTTTCTGTGTTGGAAGAAGGCCTTCTAGCTTATCAGTGGGAGTGGTAAGCACTAGGTAGCCTGTCTACCATGAAAGGAGAGGTTATTGGCCCAGAAATTGTAGTTTATTGACCATTTGGACAGTTTGTCCGTCTCTTTCAACATTCTGGTTTAAAAGACCACCTCTGCGCTTGTTTCCCATCTTTCCTGTAACTAACCTACTGGGTAGCACTAGAAAGCCTTAAACTGAAGCCTTTTAGCTTAGAAGAGAGACTTTGGAGTGATTAAGTATCAGTTTTCTGTACTTTCTTGCTGTACTTAACTGTTTTCTGCCTAAAAGCAGATTTTTCAGCCTTTATTGTGATTTAAAAGCTTGTTTTTTTCACATATTGTACTTATTTGACTGCCTGCACTTTTAAAAAGTTGTTTTTTGTTTAAATAATTTGATTAACTGTTGTAGGCTACACACTAAAGTGTGATAGCCTTTTCTGATCATTTGTAGTCATTTAAAGCTGTTTTAAGTGTATTTTTTACTATTTTTGCCTTATCTTTTAAAAAAAAAATCCTTGTTTCATGCCTTTCTAAGCTAGTATAGTCCAGTTTTCAGGCTAGTGCTGAATTCAGGGCTGTGATACTAGTTTCTGAGTTGCCCATACCTTACTTGGATAGAAGGAAGTTTCTCTGTTCACCTGTGAGAGAGGGGAGCTTTAAGCAACCTATCTGTCCCTGGAGGAGTGGTTCCAGCCCAGAAGTTAATAGTTTATTGACCATTTTGGGCTAATTTCTCTCTCTTTCATTTCCCTACTATAAAAATTGCGTTTGCACAGTTTTGCGCACCGGGCAGTGCCAGTTAGCTACGGTTAAATTATTCCTGGCTCCACTAAGTCTCCTCTTCAGTTTTTCCCTTGAAACTAGTCTAACTTTCAACCTAAGCACTCAAAAAGCATCTTATAGCCCAGCACTTGCTCAGACCTAATAGCAAGCACTAATATACCCTGACACTGATTGCTCAGCAGGGCAAGGCTCTTTATTCACCCCTCACCAACCAAGCGACTAAGCAGCTCACCCTCCTATTCAGGCATGATCAAAGGGCAACTTCAGGTGCACTCTCCAGTCCAATCTTGGTATCCTGAGGCAATGTTACAACTGCCTCATGTACACAGACAAACCTCTCCTCCTACCACAAAACACTAACATATGCAAGAGATGCAAGTATACAGCCAAACTGTAAGCTAAGCTGTCTCCACCCAAGACTGGAACAAACAGTCAAGGGGAGAAGGTTAACACTTGCACCACACCTCCAGCTGCACACAGGTCTACTAAAACAGCACTGGCAAAAAATACACATAAATACACAATATCATACTCGGAGGCTCTAAATAAAAATCTGCAAAAGCATCAGAGACCTCCAAAGCAGGCACCCAAACAACCTGCACTTCCCATCACAAACCAGACAACACATAAAACACAAAATCAGTGTGCCGCACAATCACAGCCCTTAAGGCGAAATAACATACCTAACACACTAGTAATAGGTGACTCTATAGTCAGGCACACTGACGTCCCACTCACTAGGCTGGACAAGCAGAAGGTTACTGTTAGCTGCCTGTCGGGAGCCAGAATCTGCCACATAACACAAGCACTCAGGTCACTCCGGAACAAGTACAAATATGACTCTGTCATTGTTCATGTTGGTGTGAATGACCTGAGACCTACCTCCCTGGACTACATGAAAAGAGACATGGAAGAGCTCTATGATCATGCAGCCTAGGCTGGTATGACCCTGACCCTGAGTAGCATCCTGCCCTCACCAAGAATTATACCTCAGTATAAAGAAAAAATGATCAATTTCAACAATTGGCTAAGCTTCTGGTGTCATTCAAAGGGGATGCAGTGTCTGTCAGCCTGGGACAACATGCTCGACAAGCCGTGTTGCTTCGCAAGAGATGGCTTACACCTATCACCCCTAGGCTTTCAATACTGGCCAAGGCTCTAGCTGCCCCATAGTGCCTTTTTTAGGCAAGGCTCAAAAGTCAAACCCATCTCTGTAAACAGCACAAGTAACAAAAAACTGAGGGTTATGCTGCTCAACGCCAGGAGTTTAAATCTCAAAATGCACGTGCTCGAAGCACTCCTCAGTATGGAGAACGTCGACATCTGTGCAGTAACTGAAACCTGGTTCAAGGCTCCGGAGGGCAACCCAGCACTACCGGGGTATCAAGGATTACCTACACCTCCAGGTTAGTGGCGCAGCATGATACCTCTGAGATCATCTATGTGCGACTAACATCGGGCAAATCTGCAATGCAACTTGTGGCCTGCTACAGATCACCCTCCATGACCCAGGACCACCACTCCACCTTTCTGGAGACACTGGAGAACATAAAGGTCCTACCAAATACCCTGATATTGGGCAATTTCAATTACCCTACCATTCACTGGGAAAGCTACTCGGGTACAAATTCCCAGGCCCAGCGCTTCCTGGACTTCATCAACTCAAATGCCCTGGATCAGCTGGTAAACTCCCCTACCAGAGGTGAAAACATATTGGACCTGGTCATCACCAACATGGGCGACAGGTGTTCCACACCGGAGGTCAACCCATCACTGGTTAGATCAGACCATAAACTAATCACTCTGGATGTCCACACCCCACCACCACCATCAACTAAGGAAACCACAGTAAAAACTTTTCTAAAGCAAACTTCACCTTACTTAAGACAGAGCTGGTAAGTTTCACAGCTCCCACGCTAAAGGATAACTCTGCCCAAGAGGCAGAAACCTTTACAAATGCACTCTATGAGCACCTACAAGGATGCATGGATCGTGCCATCCCTAGCAAAACCAAGACTCACTCCTCTAAGAGAAGGAAACCAGTTTGGTGGACCCCTGCAATAAACAGGCTATACAACAGAAGGAGGAAACTAGTTAAAAAAAAAAGCAAATCCCAAGAAGGAAAGACATCCCTGATCAGTATCAGTAAGAAACTAAGGTCCCTCATGAAATCATCCAAAGCTAACTTTGAAAGAAAAATAGCTAAGGATTCAAAAGATAACCACAAAGCCTTCTTTAGCTATGTTAAGAATCTAAGTGGCAACTCACAGATATGCACTGAACTAGTGCAAAATAGCACAAAATATACTGAACCTACTGATATTGCCAACATCCTGGCAGATAGATTCAGTGCAAACTTCACCCCCCTCTCACCTCCAAAAGGGCTCACAACAATACCGGAAAAGTGTAGTGTCCCAAAAATCACAGATGCACAGGTGAAAACAGCCCTTTCAAAAGCCAAAAACACAGCGTCACTGGGACCAGATGGTGTCCCAGGCTGTGTCTTGCATGAACTACAGAATGAACTAACCCCCCACCTAAACACGCTGTTGAACCTCA
Source organism: Protopterus annectens (assembly GCF_019279795.1). Taxonomy (NCBI): domain Eukaryota; kingdom Metazoa; phylum Chordata; order Ceratodontiformes; family Protopteridae; genus Protopterus; species Protopterus annectens. The sequence continues at coordinate 652,781,400 of NC_056725.1, forward strand.
GCCTCTCCACAGGCTACATGCCCATAGAAAGGCACACAGCAATGGTTATTCCTCTCCACAAAGGAGGGGCCACAACTGACCCTGGTGACTATTGCCTCATAAGCCTGACTAGCCTGATCTGCAGGGCTATGGAGTACATCATCATGGAACTCATTAACAAAGGCATTGGGAACCTCCAAACACTTGACCTGACCCAGTTCGGCTTTGTTAAGGGCAGATCATGCCTATTAAATCTGGCTGACTTCTTTGAGACAGTCACCAAGGCCAGAGATGAGAGAAAGGTGGTTCACACAGCCTACCTTGACCTCGCCAAGGCTTTCGAAACCATTCCCCAGTCGGGTATTACAGAAAAACTCACCAACCTAAACATAAACCCCTACATCACGAGATGGGTTGCCAACTGGCTTACAGACAGAACTCGCACAGTAAGAATAGCGGGCTCCAGGTCCGACTCTAAACCATTTACAAGTGGTGTTCCACAAGGCTCTGTCCTGGGACCCCTACTGTTCGGCATATACTTCTCAGAAGTACAGGCAAATACAGGAGGACTACGGCTAACCAAGTTCGCTGATGACTGCAAACTGGGAGCCATAATTGAATCTCCGGCTGACACGGACATCCTCCAAAAGGGCCTTACTGAGACGGACACCTGGTGTCAAAGTCATAGCCTCAAGCTAAATGCCAAAAAATGCATAGTCATCCCATTTGGGAAAAACAAAACACCCACGAATTACCACATAGGTGGCAGCCCCCTTAATACAGAAAAGGTAATAAGAGATCTGGGGACCCAGGTAGATAGTAGTCTCTCCTTTGACAATCATATTGCCAAAGTAGTTAGGAAATCCTTCTATGTGGCCCATCTAATTACTAAGGGGTTCACATCTAGAAATAAAGAGTTATAGTGCCCCTCTACTCGTCACTCATTAGACCCATCATAGAGTACAATGCCACATTTGGGATGTACCTCACAAGACACTTTCAACAGCTGGAAAGACCACAAAAGTACCTCACCAAGAGGATTACTGGCCTTCAAACATATGTCCTATGCAACCCGACTGAAAAAACTCTGGCTGTACTCAGTGGCATACCCCTTACTCAGAGGTGATCTCTGCCTGACTTACAAAGCCATGTCCAACTCAGAATTGATGGACATGCTCCACCTAAAGAAATTCAAGTCACTGTGAGCCGCACGCTCTAGTGAGCTAAACTCGCCACAACAATAAATAGAACATGCTAGAGGGATCGATTCCTGTCACAGAGACTCCCCATGCTTTAGAACAAAATTCCAAATTACATCAGGCAGAGCCCCTCACTAACACTCTTCAAGAAAAACCTTGACGAGGGGATGGGTAACAGAAAATACACCCCTGGGATCACTTCATTGGCTCTGCTTGACAGAGGATCAGTTAATTAATCAATGGGTTGGTGAAAGCTGACACACTCAGGCTAGGCTTATAAATGCCCTCAGGCAGATAGCCTAGTACCTACCTATGTACCTATGAACTTGCTGTGGGTGCTTTGCTGACAAACTGCTTAAACATTTCAAGTATCTGTTCTTGTTCTGTACTCCAGTACCATTCCACTACGTTCCAGAAATGGTTTTGATGGCAAACTCATATTCACCAAGTTCAGAATAAACGTTGAAAGATAATTCATCATTGCAAGAAATCTTTAGATCCATTGTTTGTTCCACAGATGGATGCATTTGACTATTGCTCTTACTTAACCAATGTCTTATTTCATTCCTTCACATGTTAATCATGCACAAAGGAGTTAAATAGAAGGCAGCAGTTATTTCATTTCCACCTTTAGTATGTCATCAATAATGTCTGGTGGTCTAGTGAATGTTATGTTTTTATTTTTTACTTAAAAATCAATTTAAATAAAAAAACAAAATGAAATGTCCCGAATACTACCCATGACACCTCCACGGCATGTGGTAAGGGTGTATTCACTGGTAATGTGATGACGTTTGAAGGTTTGAAAGTGTTCTTTTCTAACCCCTCAATGTTCAGAGAAAACCAAGGATGTAATCATAGTTGTTTACAGTAAGAAAACAAGTGTGATACATTTTTAAGTGACACCTAAAATAACTGGGAAACATTTTATTTTTAATTGGCAGTTATGGTTTTATTAACAAGTTTAAGAAATGTAGACATGCATTTAGGATTTTGCTAATTTTGTATACATTTTAATTCTCAGTTTGATAACTCGCAATAGTTTTAAAGATAGTGATGTATTTCACAAATTAAACCAGGTGATACACATCTTGTAAAAGAAATACGTTAGCGTTTTAATTCTGTTTAATTTCTCCAAGTTTAATTCTGTAGTAAGGCAACAATAATGTAGCAACTTAGGTCTCCCGGGCCGGTTTACCTCCATACAATCCTTTCTGGAAGTCTTAAGACCTGTCTACCAAATAGTAACACAGTGTACGTTCTGAGCTGGAAAGAATCCAGTAAAGGATATGCAATGCAGCCTTAAAATAAGAATGCTTTTTCAGTTGCGTCATGATATACAGCACTCAGCATAAATCAACATGAGCATCAGTTCCTTTCTCCCATTTTGTACATGGGTCAGGTGACATAACAGTGACCATCTCCTAGAGCCAATGTTCACACTCACCGCAAATAAGAAGCACATTCTCCTACATGTATGCACATATACATTTGACTAAAAAGTGCTTAAACATGCAAAAATAAAAAATGTACACCAATTCAGATCTGTGCACACAAATCAGGTAATAAGCACATGCACAGAAAACAGCAATGAGACCTTCATTCATTTGGGATGTACCAAATGAATTACTGTGTTTAGAGTTTTCTAGAATGAAAAATAATTGCTATATTTTTAAAGTTTTCGGTACATGCACCAAGTTTTCATATAAATGCTTAATGCAATTTTGTGTAGTAAAAACATTCTATTTATTTTAAATAGTGTCAGCTTTTTATAATGCTTAGTATAAACACTGTTAGAGTGAATGAAATATAATTTAAATACAAGTTACAAATAATGTAATATAATAAAAAAATAGTTTGTAGTGAAAGTACAAGCTGATTTATTACATCAGCAATGAAGGCCAAGTAAAACAGAATAGTCTTCAGTTTTTGTAGTGTCTGATTTTATGGGCTAGGAGTGCCCTCAGCTAATTATGTTTCTGTGTGCTGTTACAGAAAACAAGCATGAAATCCCTGCTGCAACTCATGCCAGCCTGCCAGTGTAACCTAAGAGGAACAAAATGTTCAATGGAATAGCCAAGCCTACCAAATGATAATACTGTCTTAAGACTTTACCTACTTCATCAATCACTTAACAGTAGACTGCAGGCTACATTTCTGTTCCGTACTGACACTTGTGTGTGGTGCAGCGGTTAGCTTTGTTGCCTTAAAGCAAGAGGTTTTCTGGTTCGTTTCTTGGCTGGAGCGCCTTCTGTGTGGCGTCTGCATGTCCTCCCTGTGGTTGAATGAATTTAAAGGCATGCAGGTAGGTGCGTGCGTGTGGGTGCCTTCCTTGTAGGTTGGGTGCTGGGCTGGCAACTTGACACCATAAAAATTCACTGCCAGTCATTAGCAGACCAGTGTTCTGCTGTGGTGATCCCTAAACGAAAGCCGAAAGACAGCTTTATTGACACTTGTGTTTGTAATTGCCATAATTAACTAGCTCATACATACAGGAATGGAGTCTTACCTGCATTTGACACAATGCATAATAAGGTCATCCAAGTTATCTGTCTGGTTTTCCTTTGAGGTTGCGCACTGCAAGTCATTCACACCCGTATGTTTTCATATTATTTCAAGAGAGACTGACGAGCCCTTGTAATATCATGTATCCTGGTGACACAGAGAAAATTAACTATCATTTTGTCCTTGTCTAGCCTTGTAAACATGGAGTTTGTGTGTCTGACAATAGAGTTATCAATTCCATGTCTACTTGTACTCACAGACTTAGTGAAAGTGAACATTTTGCAGTCTGCAGCTTGGTGGATTTCAATTACATGTGAATGTGGTAATGCTCTGTTGGTAGATGTCTGCTGAGACATTATCTTCCTAGTTCTAGGAGGCTTGGAATGACTTTATGACAGCCTTAGCATAATAAGTTGGTTTGGTATGTTCATGCAGAGTGCTGAACGACAATAGCTGGTGCTTACAGACTCTCTTTTTAGTTGAAATGGCAGCCTCCATTTGTGGATAATTTACTCCTCTCTCATATTGTATTATGTATGTCTAGTTGTAGTTCCTTGTCTGTCAGTATCAGGCAGTTCCTACACTGCCTAAAATACCAAGTGCTATAAGGCTGGACATAGAAGAGATAAAAGATGATTGGCCTTTGTTTTTGGACAGGTGAGCCTATGTCTTACAAGTGGTAAGTGCCACCAGGTGTATAGTTAGCAGTTTAGTCAAGAAGTGCAAGGGATGTTGTGTACAAGATTACAATGTAGTCAGTGCAGGAGGTTACAGTAATAGCCTTAATTCTCATAACTTGCACTCAAAAATAAATCAGTGTGGTTAAACCTTACTTATATCGTCTCTCAAATTTTCAGCTGAATGAGCTGCATATATTATCTTGCATATGTTTGTACATTCATTTCTTTTAAAGAAATTGCTATTATCTTTCACTGCTATGTTCCTCACTTTTCCTGTCCCCATACATTCAGCTAATAAATAGCAGCTTTTCTCTATTTTCTTTCACCTACTTTTTGCCTCCCCCCATCTTACGTTATTCATCTCTTCTTTTGATACACTTTTATCAATTAACATCCATTAGTCCTCTATTATACCACACTTTATGTCGCTGCTTCACGTCTTTGTACACACTGCCCTTTATCTTACCATTTTCATGGATTGTTTCTATTCTTTTTATACTCCTGTTCTATTGTTTTCTGCTTCTTCTTTTAATTACAAGGCATGTCTAATATTTGAATCTAATAATGTAGTGCGATTATGATTTAATCTTATAATAAGTAACACAAGTTTTTAACCATAGTTGTACTATATTGTTCTTAATCTTTCAAACATTTTTAATGTATATTTTAGTTAGAATGTTTTCTTTGTTGCTATGGTTACTGCAGAGATTTTTTTTATAGTAATGAAAATGTGGAGCTTTTCATCCTGGGTGTCTGCTAAAAGGATGGATGGTATTCTGTTCTTATGCGATTCATGCAGGCTGTCTGTGCTTAGGTGTGGCAGTTTTAGACAGGAAAAGAATGTATGTAAATGAGATTACAATGAGATGTAAATAAGGAATGTCAACATTTCTGTGACAAAGATATAAATCAAGTGCTTTCCTGCTTGTTTGTGATTCGTAGTCGCTTTATTACATGTGTCTGCATTGTGCGGACATACCTTATGAAAGGTAAAATCACACCTTTTTTATCTGCACTGCAATCAGTGAAGATGTTACTTTAGCTTCCAGCTTGGCTATTTCTCATTGTGAGATGCTTGTCTTGGCATTTCCAAAACTGCAGGTATCCAGTGGTGCTTGCCTATCAAGAAGGACCAGGTATACACATAGATGAACCCATTATAACTTTGCTGATTAAGAAATTCTTGATAGATTTCAATTGGATAGAGATATTGTAAGGGCTTTAGTGAGCATTTATGGCCCACTGATGAGGACGGGGAGGATGTGCGATCTTCCTATACCTGTAGGCACCAGGGTATGCATAGACCTCCCTTAACTTGCCACAAAGACCTTCCAGAGACAAACTGGGGACTCAATGGACATCCTTCAGCTACACATTTCTGCCTCAAGGATACCTCAGTAGTTCATCCACATACTCTTGGCATGTGTGGCTCAGTAGATGTATCAGGACTGAGGCAGAACCATGAGTGCCTTTTACAGGATGATATGTTTTCCACAGATGCTTGGTGTGATACATTGCACCCATGTTGCCATTAGAGCCCCATCTGGACCACAGGGGGGAGGGTGGTGAGGTAATACCAGAACAGAAAGGGCTACCATTCTATCAACTGCCAAGCAGAGTGTGATGCATGGGGTACATCAGCAATGTGTCAGTTCGCCATCTTAGTAGTGCTCATGATTCCCATATCTGGCACACTATCTCCCTCTACCTCCTTTTCCTGTATGGTAGGATACCCCATGGTCTCCTTCTGGGGAAGTGAAAAAAAATTCAGCCATATTACTTTCTGTAGGTACATTTTGAGAAATGTTTTCTTGTTTGCAGATTCCCCTTGTTTTGTTATGTCACCCTCCTTCCTTTTTTTCCAGCTGATGCAGGTTACCCATTTGAACCATGGCTCATGACACCAGTCCATAACCATAGGCAAACCACTGAGGAAAGCTTCAACACCTCCTATCCCAGACACAGATTGTCATTAAGTAAACATTTGACCTGCTTAAAGCTTGTTTGCTTTCCCTGGATGAGTCTGGGGATGCCTTCAGTATGATCCAGTTACTATATGAGGATGTGTAATGCATGCTGAATTCTGCACAACATTATTATGCATCAGTCTGGTACTCACCCTGTCCATCATGGTAGTGTAGCCCTTGTTAGTGCTCCTTCAACAAGTGATGACAGTGATAATGGCCAGCTGACAGCACTAACAAGGAACCCCGTGAGGCAGGTTTGTGTAAGGCACACAGGTGAGTAAGCAAAGAAGCAGAGTTTAGTCCACTACTATGGGCCATAACATTGAGGTGGTAGTACCTTTACTTTAATGTCACTTAGATTAAACTTGATGTATGCAGCGATACATATGGGCTATGCCAAGAGTTGCATGGTTTCCTGTCACTGTACATTGGACAGTTTCACTGTTCTGTAAATACATTTTTATTTTTTATATTGAATTAAATTCACTGATTGCTTTATTTGTTTTGTTTATCATAGATCCACTATGATACTAATCTGGCAACTGCTACCTGTATGGTTATTGACAAAATACATAAGGATGAGTGTAATGATTCACATAAGTGTAGCTTTATTCAGAAATACTGTGTTTTTATGGCAGACATGGATCAGGACTGTTTATTATGTACCAGTATTTTAGAATTCATTGAAAATAATGACACAATGAGTGTGGTGGTTGTGTGAGCCTGTGTTGCTATTTATGGGGTTATGTGCTGGAAAAAATTGTCTTGTGAAGTGTTAACTGTTGATGTTTGGTGCTCCCTCAGGTGCTACCACTCATCAGATTAGGTAGCCCTGTCATCACCACTCATTTCCGTGCATCATCAGGACTATTAAATAGTCAGCATTTGTGCTTTGTATTTCAATCCCTGCCTGTGTTTTATTTAGGTTCATAGGTTCATAGGTAGGTGCTAGGCTATCTGCCTGAGGGCATTTATAAGCCTAGCCAGAGTGTGTCGGCTTTCACTGCCCCATTGATTAATTAACTGATCCTCTGTCAAGCAGAGCCAATGAAGTGATCCCAGGGGTGTACTTTCTGTTACCCATCCACTCGTCAAGGTTACTCTTGAAGAGTGTTACTGAGGAGCTCTGCCTGATGTAATTTGGAATTTTGTTCCAAAGCATGGGGCGTCTCTGTGACAGGAATCGATCCCTCCAGCAAGTTCTATTTATTGTTGTGGCGAGGTTTAGCTCACTAGAGCACGTGGGTCGCAGTGACTTGGATTTCTTTAGGTGGAGCTTGTCCATCAATTCTGAGTTGGACATGGCATTGTAAGTCAGGCAGAGATCACCTCTGAGTAAGCGATATGCCACTGAGTACAGCCGGAGTTTTTTCAGTCAGGCTGCATAGGACATATGTCTGAGACCAGTAATCCTCTTGGTGAGGTACTTTTGTGGTCTTTCCAGCTGTTGGAAGTGTCTTGTGAGGTACATCCCAAATGGGGCATTGTACTCTATGATGGGTCTGATGAGTGACAAGTAGAGGGGCACTATAACCTCTTTATTTCTAGATGTGAACCCTTTAGTAATTAGATGGGCCACACAGAAGGATTTCCTAACTACTTTGGCAATATGATTGTCAAAGGAGAGATTACTATCTACCTGGGTCCCCAGATCTGTTACTACCTCTTCTGTATTAAGAGGGCTGCCACCTATGTGGTAATTCGTGGGTGTTTTGTTTTTCCCAAATGGGATGACTATGCATTTTTTGGCATTTAGCTTGAGGCCATGACTTTGACACCAGGTGTCCGTCTCAGTAAGGCCCTTTTGGAGGATGTCTGTGTCAGCTGGAGAGTCAATTATGGCTCCCAGTTTGCAGTCATCGGTGAACTTGGTTAGCCATAGTCTTCCTGTGTTTGCCAGTACTTCTGAGAAGTATATGCTGAACAGTAGGGGTCCCAGGACCGAGTCTTGCGGTACACCACTTGTGACTGGTTTAGAGTCGGACCTGGAGCCCGTTATTCTTACCATGTGAGTTCTGTCTGTAAGCCAGTTGGCAACCCATCTCATGACGTAGGGGTTTATGTTCAGGCTGGTAAGTTCTTCTGTAATACCCGAGTGGGGAATGGTGTCAAAAGCCTTGGCGAGGTCAAGGTAGGCTGTGTGAACCACCTTTCCCTCATCTATGGCTTTGGTGACTGTCTCGAAGAAGTCAACCAGATTTAGTAGGCATGATCTGCCCTTAACAAAGCAGAACTGTGTCGGGTTAAATGTTTGGAGGTTCCCAATGTCTTTGTTATTGAGTTCCCTGATGATGCACTCCATAGCCTCGCAGACCAGGCTAGTCAGGCTTATGGGGTGATAATTACCAGGGTCAGTTGTGGCCCTTCCTTTGTGGAGAGGAATAATTGTTGCTGTGTGCCATTCTATGGGCACGTAGCCTGTGGAGTGGCTGAGGTTGAACAGCGTGTTTAGGTAGGGGGTTAGTTCGTTCTGTAGTTCATGCAAGATGCAGCCTGGGACACCATCTGGTCCCATTGATGCTGTGTTTTTGGCTTTTGAAAGGGCTGTTTTCACCTGTGCGTCTGTGAGTTTTGGGACACTACACTTTTACGGTATTGTTGTGGGCTCTTTTGGAGGTGAGAGGAGGGTGAAGTTTGCACTGAATCTATCTGCCAGGATGTTGGCAATATCAGTAGGTTCAGTATATTTTGTGCTATTTTGCACTAGTTCAGTGCATATCTGTGAGTTGCCACTTAGATACTTGGCTATTTTTCTTTCGAAGTTAGCCTTGGATAATTTCATGAGGGACTTCAGTTTCTTACTGATACTGATCAGGGATGTCTTTCCTTCTTGGGATTTGTTTTTTTTCTGAACCAGTTTCCTCCTTCTATTGTATAGCCTGTTTATTGCAGGGGTCCACAAAACTGGTTTCCTTCTCTTCTGCATGTTTTAATGCAATTACATATTTAATGTATGCTACACAGAGTCCCCTAATGATAGTGTAGGTGATGGACCAAGGGATAGTGACCAAATACTAGCATTAGAGCTTGATGCTGAGTTACTAGACATCTGTGACCTACTGGATGCAGAGGAACTTCGAAGCACTGATCTGTCAGTGCTGTGGGACCAAGACCTTGACTGTGAGGTTCTTCTACATGTTGAGGAAGGCTGACGAGTCTTGCCTGCTTTCTTTTGTGTTATATCACCAGTAGTGATTCTAGCACTACCTTGATAATCATGTGTTGTTTGTCCTACTTGGCTCTCTGTCCAAGCCTACATTTGTTTGCTGTTTGAGTCTGGTGTGTTTTTATAAATGTACACAGGAGGCAGACCTGGATACTGTGTTTTTCACCATACACATGAGGACCATTATGGCATTGTCCCTGGTCTCCACTTCCCATGTACTGATGAGAATCTTCATGTATACGCTGCACTACTCTAGACATCTATACTTGATTTTCCACAGCAGTGGACTGAGCCTGATTAATGTCTTGGCACATCTGATGCTGGGTATTCAAGGCCTCCCATGTCTCCAGACCTAGCTCTGACATACATATGTCTTCGCCTGGCACCTTTTTGCACAGCTGTCACAGTGGGTACTGGTAACTCTCTAATGGTTTCGTCTTCTTGAATGTGGTCTTGTGTTTCTCAGGACACTGGTGTTGAGCTACGTGGTCCACCCCCTTCAGGCTGTAATATTATGTCATGACTAGTGTTGTTGCGTGACACTGTGTCACTATTTATGGAATTATGTACATGCTGTGAGGTGGTAGGACCTGCCAGTGCACTTTGCAACTGTGTGCCACTGTTCTCATGCTGTGTCATGAATATAAGAGTCATGGCATTATTGTGGACATTGTGCTGTTAACCTCATTTTGTAATGCAGCTGCAGTGGACATGCTTGGTTCTTGTGAGGACCCTGTGAAAGAATAATTGATGAAATGTTTACCTTGACAGCCGTAAATTATTTATTTAAAAATACAGGATGCAGACATTGTGAACTTTCTAGACGGCCCAATTTAGATGGGGCACCTAGTAAGGAAAGATGTAATTGGTTAGCATTATATAGCTATCCTTGGCAGTATACGCCAGTATGAATTATAAACTATCCTTCATGAGCACCACATTGTGGCTGCTGCAGTGGTCTGAAAGTACTCATGTCCATACCTCCTCTGATGATTCCTGTAGCATCTTCATCTATATCATACTATTCACACCTTATGGATAGAAGTTACTCCTAGTCTGAAGGCAAAAAATATGGCTCATTGTAGAACAACAGCTTGTTTTAACAAACTGAAACCTATAATAATGTGTCTCTATGATCTCTGGAAAACCTTACAGAATTAATATACATTTTCCTAAAATTGGACAACAACAATATTTAAAAGTGTATTACTGAACTCACAGGTCATATTACCAATACTCTCATAAATGCATTAATTAACCAGAGAAATGAATACTGATACGCTTTTGAATTCATTCTTTCATTTATGTCCTTTACAAACCATCGCTATGATACTTCTTATCACAGCTGAAAGCTTTCCATTCGCACAAGTAAAATAATATCAATGTGTACAAACACTGAAGAAGTCCATGTGATCTGCTCAGAGCAGTTTGTAAACAAACCTTTACAGACAGATAAGTTTGACAGATATTACTCCTATATACCTTCAGGGGTTGGGCATGCCGATGTCACACCACAGAGGCAGGGTGGTGCTAGAGGGTGGCATACAGAGGCACATGCCCACCCTGAAACAGTGTCTGCCCCCTAGTGCCCCAGTTCCTGGAATACTAAAGACATCTCTCACAGTCCCTTAAATACTAATTATGTAAAACATCTACTTCCTGACTGCTGCTCTTTCATGTGAGTTCTTATGTCACAGGAGAGTGCGGGCATTTTGAAAAGGCTCTGATTGATTTGTTTCAATGCAGCATGTTGGAAATGTTTTTAAGCAGCAGAGTTAATTGTTTTCATGATGTGCCTTCATACAGCATGACAGTGAGTGTATATGTATGCAAAGCTTCTTTTAGGCAGACATTACTTTTTAAGTGGCTTGCTCATAGTCACAGATTTAGAGATATAGAGATTCAAACCCTCTACCCTTTAGGCAGCTCATTAAAAACTTGGAGTTGTCAACTTCCACATCAACTGCCAGACATTCGTTAAGTTCTATTTTGATAAAATCATTAAAATTTCATAGTTCTCATTTATTTATTTATTTATTTATTGCATTTGTTTATCGGGAAAGTCCACTGGACCTAGGTGAGCCCATTTTCAGTGAAGGCCCGGGAAGAAAAGCTCCACATAAAAGTCACATTACAGAAATACAAATATCAAAAATACAAATACCAAAAATGTAGCACTATTTACAGTTTTTTAGCAATGCCATTGCAGTTTTATGGTAGTCCATTGATGATATTAACATGTACTTTAGGTCATATAGATGCCATAGACATTACTGGTTGGGGGGCAGGAAAAAGAGTAACATCGTATACAATTATTTACATGCATTTAAATCTGTGTAGACAGTGTAGTAACAGTCATAGCTATGGCTGCAGACCTGCTAAAAGTGCATACCTGTAGCCCCATAGAGTGGTTTGTCTAGGCAGTGTAGTAACAGTCATAGGTATGGCTGCAGACCTGCTAAGAGTGCATACCTGTAGCCCCAGAGAGTGGGAGTAGTGAGAAGAGAAGAAGAGTTATTTTTGGCATGAGCATAACCAGCAGGTAGAGAGGTGTTGTCTGAGAGATTCTTTAAAGAGAGCAGGGTATGAGTTGGAGGTTATTGAGGTTGGGAGGTTATTCCAAAGTTTGGAGGTAGTGAAGGAGTAAAACATTTGGCCAGCTGGAAGTTGAGGTTTATTGACTTTAAGTAGAATTTTGTTTTCAGATCTAAGGTGTCTGAATGGTTTGTTTGTGTCTTTTGGCTTTTCCTGGTTAGGGTCGCCACAGCGGAACTCCAGTCCGCTAATGATTGGCAGTAGATTTTTACGTACTGGCTTGCCGGGCCTAACGCACAACCTTCAACAAAGGAACACCCATTCACGCATGTCGCTACACAGAAGACGCTCTAACTGAGAATCGAACGGGCAACGTCTAACTGTGAGGTGACAACGCTACCGCAGCACCACCACCACAGTGGATATAAGGTGTCTGAATGGTACAGAGTTAATATAGAGGAGAGAGCTGAACAAGCTGTTGGTTTATGTATTATTTTATGTGCAGTAATTAAGTGGAGGTAGTTGAGATAGAGTGGAAGTTCAAGTCAGTTTAGTTGTTGCAGTGAGGAACAGTGATGTGATGAGGATCTAGCATTTGTTGAAAATCTAGCAATTTTATTGTAGCATATATCAAGTTTGTTTTTTTAGTGAAGAGTGTATATTAGTGAGGATGGCAACACCATATAGGAGGGATGGAAATAGGAAGGCAGAGGCTAGTGTTCTTTTGGCATTGTTATTTAGGTAATAGTGATGTCTGTAGAGGGTACCTCATTTCTGGTGTGTCTTTTTGATGTCATTGAGTATGTGGGGTTCAAAAGTTAGGGTTTCATCAATAGTGACTCCTAACAGTTTAGTACTGGGGACAACTTCTATGGAGGTATTATTTTGGAAGAGGATAGAGAATTCAGCCCTGTTCAGGGGTGTTGTTTTTTTTTGGGAGTGAATAGAATCAGCTTGGTCTTGTTTGGGTTGAGAGCAAGGTGATTTTTTGACATCCATTTTTCGGTGGATGTGAAGGCATTTTGGGTTAGTAGTTGAAGCTCAGAAGGGATTTTTGCAATGCAGGTAATTGTTGAGTCATCTGCATATTGTATTACGTCAACCTGTATTAGTGACTCATAGAAATTGTTGATGAATAAGTTGAATAGTAGGGGGCCCAATATTGAGCCTTGGGGGACACCTGTGGAGATTTTTAAGAAGGTGGAAGAGGATTGCTGCCATTTGGTTGACTGGTATCTGTCAGAAAGGTAGCTAGAGAACTAATTTAGGGTTGAGGGTGAGACACCTAGGTTATTATGTTTAGAGAGTAAAATGGAGTGAGAAATTGTAACAAATGCCTTTGAAAGGTCAAAGAAGAGTGAAGAGACGATCAGACCTGAATCGTGTGCTTCATTTACTGTATCCAAAAAGGAGATGAGGGCTGTATTTGTGCTATGGCCTGGTCTAAAGCCATGTTGGGTAAGGGTGAGTAGTTGGGTGTTGATTAAGTGTTGTTTGGAAAATGCATGTCCATGTAACACCTGCTGCAGTTATGTTAACATTTTAAGTAAATTAGAGATCTCTGGCACTTACGGCCCTAAGCTATTAAATGGCTTCATGCAGTCCAAAGAACAGAGTTTGAAGCCCCCATTTTGTCTATGATGTGTCAGTGTGAAGTCACTCAGACAGCACTACTTTCTCTAGTGGGGTTACCCGGGTAACAAATAGATAAAATTTAGAATTTAAAATGTGTCCCTTTTGGAGCCCCCATCCAACCAATTATTTTTGGCTTTGTCCAGAATTCTTGAGCAAAGAAATTAAGAATTATGTTAGTCTATTCCTTGTAAAATGTATCACATTCTGGCAAATTGCTGTGGATTATAGTCACTAAGTAATGTCAGGCTTGTGAGTTTCAGTTGTTGTGTATTTCAGAAAATGCTTGCTAATGTAAATTTCTAAGTATATAAGAGAAATATTTAAATCTGTTCCTGATTGTCAGCTCTTTGTATGGTTCTTATGGTACTGAGCTGAAATACACTTGTTGGTTATTATTTATTTATTTGTTCATTCATTTTATCAAAAGCAAACATTGTAATGTATTCAGTCAGACAAGATGCTGTAATTGATGGTCACATCTAAGTGTGTGTGTGTGTGTGTGTGTGTGTGTGTGTGTGTGTGTGTGTGTGTGTGTGTGTGCATCCTGCATCCCAGAGTACGTATGATGTAAAGGAAGGAGTTCACTGTAATAACCATGCCCTTTGGGTAATATCCTTGGTTTTCTTGTTTTGTGACCACTGACAGCATGCTTATTCTCTGTGCATAAACTGAACAGCATGATATTTATGAGTATAATGTTAAAATATTTACTACAAATTCATTTTTAATTGAACTTGTTTTTTGCAGGCATAAGGGTGTGAAATGCATGTATTGGGTTATAAGACTTTGAGACTTAGTGCAAATGAATTAAAGCTATGTGTGGCTAATCAACTACTTCCAGTAGTACAGCTTTTGATCTCCTCAGCCTTCGTTTGTCTAGTGTGAATCTGACCAAGTCATTTCATCAGACAGGCCTCCTGGGTTGCCTCTGAAAAGAGACCCCTTTGTCCTGTAAGCTTTTGCAAGCTGTTATCAAATTCATTACACATTTTTCTTTTTAATTCCTGCACCCTTCAGATAGCCCATAATTAATGCTTCACTATATGCTATTTGACTATGATTTCTTGCATCATTTGCATGTCTGTTGTTGTTTAAAGTATTTCCAGATGCATTTTCAATAAATGAGAGTTTCAAAGGAAGAGAAGTTTACTGTTGCTCATGCTGTTTGCCAGTGTCTTTTATTTAGCTCAACTAATGTCTATCAATGTTTTTGCAGTAAAATTGTTAACAAAACCTCTAATTTATATGCAAATCTTCATGATCACTGTTTGAAGTAAAGAAGAAAACAGTACACACATTGACTGGTTTCAGCAATGTTTTATGGTAACTGGGAGCGAGACAGGCAAGTAATGGGATATTGCTATGTCTCTGGGGGAGGGTCCGGGTGGGGATCCATTACTCTGCCCTGGGCACCATTTGACCATGCTCCAGCTCTGTTATTATTCTTCAGAAACTACACATGACTCTTTAGCCTTCTACATATGCACTATCCTTTTATTATCCTTTAAACCAGGGCAACTCAGGATCCCGTCTGCTTAAGAAAATTACTCAAAGTCTCACATTAGGCAAATGGAGATAGTAAGAATCAAACCCTGTACTCTTGACAACATGAGAAGTTCTCTGAGTGCTTAGAGCCTTAATTTGGTAAAACACAGTGTTTTACAACTGCTATATAACCTTTTGTCCTAGAAATAGTGTAAAAGGAAAAATGTTACTTTGTAACCAAGTGACTCTTCTGCAGGGGTGGCCCGTGCTATTGGACTGCTGGACTGCAGCCCCCCTCAACTTCAAACTAACAAAAAGAAAAAAATATTTTAAAATTTTGCAGACTTTGCGCATATTGTCTCAGCAGCAGTCCTGATTGAGACACGTGAACAGGAGTGCTCCCACAAGTCTATGCAGTTTTAAACTCTGATTGAGACACGCGAACAGGAGTGCTCCCACAAGTCTATGCAGTTTTAAACTGCATAGACTGCCTGGGAACTCGCTGGGGAAACGGGTCGGGGTTGGACTGTAAGGTCGGCAGTCAGGAGAAGGATCTCGGGTCTGGATTGGAGCTTGCGGACAGGGACCTGGATTTAATGGTGGTTTTGCAGACAGGGATTTACTACAGGAGAGAGAGAGTGTGTGTGTGTGTGTGATTTACTACAGGAGAGAGAGTGTGTGTGTGTGAGGGATTTACTACAGGAGAGAGAGTGTGTGTGTGTGTGTATGAGAGAGTGTGTGTGTGTGTGTGTGTGTGTGTGTGTGTGTGTGTGTGTTTGTGTGAGGGATTTACTACAGGAGAGAGTGTGTGTGTGTGTGTGTGTGTGTGTGTGTGTGTGTGTGTGTGTGTGAGGGATTTACTACAGGAGAGAGAGTGTGTGCGTGAGGGATTTACTACAGGAGAGAGAGTGTGTGTGTGAGGGATTTACTACAGGAGAGAGAGTGTGTGTGTGTGTGTGTGTGTGAGGGATTTACTACAGGAGAGTGTGTGTGTGTGTGTGTGTGTGTGTGTGTGTGTGTGTGTGTGTGTGTGTGTGTGTGTGTGTGCGCGTGTGTGTGTGTGTGTGTGTGTGTGTGAGGGATTTACTACAGGAGAGAGAGAGTGTGTGTGTGTGTGTGTGTGTGTGTGTGTGTGTGTGTGTGTGTGTGTGTGTGAGGTTACTAGGAGAGTGTGTGTGTGTGTGTGTGTGTGAGGGATTTACTACAGGAGAGAGAGTGTGTGTGTGGGATTTACTACAGGAGAGAGAGAGTGTGTGAGGATTTACTACAGGAGTGTGTGTGTGTGTGTGTGTGTGTGTG
>NC_056725.1:652802849-652905349 GCF_019279795.1 Protopterus annectens
AGGGATTTACTACAGGAGAGTGTGTGTGTGAGGGATTTACTACAGGAGAGTGTGTGTGTGAGGGATTTACTTCAGGAGAGAGAGTGTGTGTGGGGGGTTTACTACAGGAGAGTGTGTGTGTGTGTGTGTGTGTGTGTGTGTGTGTGTGTGTGTGTGTGTGTGTGTGTGTGTGTGTGTGTGTGTGTGTGTAAATGCCCCTGGTGCAATATACTGGTGGTTAGGCTCATGGTGGTGTGGTAGGGAATACCTCAGGCTTGAACCCTGTACCTTGTATGCAGGTGTTAAAGACCTGAATTCCCTACCCACCACCATTTGTAAACAAATTGCAGATTTTTGCCTCATATTTGATCTGATCTGTTCCTCATAATATCTGTGGTTTATAAATGTTCCAATGCTTGATATTTGATGGTGCAGTAGTAGCATTGTTGCCTCACAGCTGCAGGTGTTCAGATTTGCTTCTTGGCTGGGGTGCCTTCTTTGTGGGGGGGGGTCTTTATCTTCTCCCTGTGTTTGTGTGGGTTTGCTTTTGTGTCCTCCCATGTTACAAAGACATGTCTGCATTATTTCTTCCTGGGCCTCTGCTGAGAATTGTTTTTTTTTGTTCCAAGTCAGACTGTCCTGATTAACGAATGTTAAATAAAATTGACAGGCATTTGAATTTCAGACTTCAGGTTTCTGAATGTCTAGCTCCTTACATATTTGATGGTGCAGTGGCAGTATTGTTGCCTCACAGCTCTAGGTTTTCTGGTTTGATTCTTGGCTGGGGTGCCTTCTGTGTGGAGTCTGCATCTTATCCCTGTGTTTTTGTGGATTTGCTCTGGTGTCCTGCCATTTTACAAAGATGTGTCTATAGAATTTCTCCCTGGGCCTTTGCTGAAAATTGTTTTTGTTCTGTCAGAAGTAAAATTGACAGGCATTTGAATTTCAGACTTCATATATTCTTCAGAAAATACATAGTAAAACGTTTTATTCTAGCAATAAATATATAGTAACACAACCTTTTATTATAGCAATTTTTTAAGTTTATAAGATGGCTATTTGAAATTTGTCCTTATTTTTGGGACTGTAATACCCTGTTAGTGGCTTTGTCCAGGTTTTTTGTGCTAAAGTTGACAGCTATGGCAAGAACTGAATTCACTGAATATGTTTGAGGGCTGTATTCCCTCATTACTGGGTTTGTCCAGGTGTTTTGTGCTAAGAGGTTGACAGCTATGGTGAGAACTGAATTAATTAAATGATAGCCATTTAAGTTTCAGTCTTCCTCTCTTTCACAAAGCAGGTGATTTGGCATAGTGGTATGTTGTTCTGACTCTTTTGCACAGGGACCTTGGCAGTAAAATGTATGGTGGTAACACAGCATTTTATTCTAGCAGCTTTCCAAGATTATACAAGCAATGTTTAATGTGTCACTGGTTTTTGCCCTTTTGACCCACCCCAATAAATTTGGCTTTTTCCAGACTTCTTGTGCTGCGAAGTTGAGATGCAGTTGAGTATTGAGTAGATTTTACAAGGAGCTGAGAGCTGCAGGGGAAGAGAAGTTTAGTGCTAATTATGCTAAGTCAGCTCGCATTGCTAATAGCACAAAAGGTTGTGTGCTTGCTTTTGATGCAGAAGGTTGTTGGTTCTACTCCCATAAGGGGTGAATGCTGCCGTACTGAAAATTAAGATACTAACTATGAGCCTGTTATCAGTTTGCCATCCATTTCCTATTGCAATATTACTAGCTTATTTTTAATGTAATTTAGGCAATTTATTCCTCAGGGGCATCAGACACTTTATTTTTCGATTAAACCATGAAATATAAAGGTGATTGCTAGCACCAACCTCTTCATTACAGATTTATTTAATGTGGAATTATTTAGATGACTTTTTTACTACTTCAGAGATTGTGCATATTTACTGATAATGGTGGACTGTAGAATTGTGCATATTTACTGATAACAGTGGACTGTAGAAGTTTGAGTAGACTTTTATGATGGAAATATTCTGAATTGGACAGTTTTGTTTCATTGTTTACTGGAAAAATGTTCAAAGCAATAGGAAGGTGTATCAAAGAGCACATGTATGTTTCATATGCAAGGGGCCTATGATTTGAAAACAGCCTAGAATTAATTTTTATCTGCCACGGGTAAAATGTATTTTCTTTGAATGTGGGTTTTAATGCTGTTTCAATGAATGTGAGTTTCAAGGG
Source organism: Protopterus annectens (assembly GCF_019279795.1). Taxonomy (NCBI): domain Eukaryota; kingdom Metazoa; phylum Chordata; order Ceratodontiformes; family Protopteridae; genus Protopterus; species Protopterus annectens. The sequence goes on from NC_056725.1 coordinate 652,805,041, forward strand.
CAGAGAAGGTTTAATGCCAAGTTTGTTTAGCAGATGTCTTAGTGTTTGTGCTGTAAAATGCAAAATAAAACTTTCAAATGAAGTTCAAATCATCATAGAAGTAAATCAGTATGCACATTAGTGTTTATGGTAAATGGAGTGAAATAGCAAAGTAATGGATCATTGGAATGGCTGCAGGCAGGCTCCATTCGACCATGGTTTTGTGAGGGGGGAGGGCGGCAAAATTAGACAGCCCTAGCTGAACTATACCTCCCAACTGTCCAGATTTTCAAAGAATTAATAGATTTTTTGCTTCTTATTTTTGGTTTGTTCCTCATAAAATTTGTGGTTTTCTGGCAGATCATTTAGGAATTAAGTCACTAAATAATGACACACTAGTTTCAGACTTCATAACCTTCAGAAAAATGCATGCTAAAGTAAGACCTGTAATATCAACTGTCCCAATTTGTAGAAGAGCATTTTTTAGTACTGTTTATATGTTCCCCCCAATATATTTGGCCTTGTCCAGATTTATTGCATTAACAGGTTGAGAGGTGCATGCAAATAAATTGCTTTATAGAATTAAGCATAGCCAAACCTCTGAACTGTCCCTGATTTTGACTCAAAATGTTGCTCTTCCCCTAATGATCCCTCCGCAAAATAGCAATTTTGGAAGAAAACATGGAGGGTTTATAATTAAGAAATAACTGTAATAATCAGATTACTTTTATTTCAGAAATGCATGTAGATTATTTTATTTTGTCAGCTGCTCAAGTTAGCAGTACTAATATTAAAGTGTCCCTTCTTTGACAGGTTCCCAGCTGTATTGTGTTGCTATTTTATATTTTTACATCACATTTTTGGTCCATTTTTCATAAAATTGTGTTTTTGGCAAATTAGTGACAAATAATTAAAGACTGAAGTTAGAAAATAATGACAGACATTTGAGTTTCAGATTTCATACCATTCAGAAAATTCATACTAATGCAAGACCTCTATTAGCTTTCTAAGTTTATAAGAGCAATATTTTAAAAATTGTCCTTATTTTTGGGCCTTTGTCCCATTTCTTTGTATGGCTTTGTCCAGATTTCTTGCTCTGAGGTTGAGAGATATGACAAATGTGTCAGGGCCATCACAAGTCAGCCAGAGACATTTCAAACTGTGACATACTTGTTACACCCCACTCCCCCATGTAGTGACTCTGGATGTGTCGAAGCAAGGCAAGGAGTAGTTATGCAGTGTAAATGTGCAGAGAATACCACCCATCCAAGGTAGACACAAGTACTAGAGTGGCTTTTCATCAGTCCTTGATTTTTACAGAATGGTCTGGTTTCTGTCATATTTTTTGTACTGTTGATTTATGCTTATTATTCAAAGTGCCTGTTGCTCTGTGTTTAAGTAGCAATACTTTAATGACCATCAGGTAAGCTTAGCTGGGATTGCAAGATGCAAGTAAGCTTTAATAAGCATACTGTTAAAGAACTGCCAACATTGAAAGCCTTTCTGTTGCCATGTAGAGAATACTTAACTAGATAATGTATAAGCCTTGGGTATTGAAATGCATATGCCAGTATTTGTAATAAAGGACAGAATTACATTATTTTGAGTCTCATTACACTTGGAGACTTACAGTCATCTCCGCAGGCTTTAACCATAAACCGAATGCCAATCGTGTGGTCTATAACCTGTTCAGTAATCCTTTTAAGCAATGTATCTTGAGCTTATTTCTTGTTTGCTTTTCATTTTTTACTTTGATCATGTTTTCCCCATGAAACAAGTAGTTGTTAGGCAGCAGGTCTTTTTTTGGATAAGGAACATTTTTACAAGTGGGGGCATCAGAGATTTCTACTTTCAGCATGTTACTTTATTAAAGCTGAATATAAATTATAATTAGAACTGCAGTGCAAGAAGTGGTTTGAGTTGAGTGCTGCTTGTTTTTCTTATACTTGATTTTGACTGGCATTCCATTAATGTATTTAAAAAAAAGTAATTTATTTTTTCATGCCTCACAACCTTTTTTGTTTCCATCTAGATATTAAGCTGTCATGCAGCCAATGCATTGAAATATTTTTATTCTTCTACACTTCATTTTGTCTTGATTGGACTCTCATAATGACGGTTTGGCACCCAGAGCAGTATATTTAGTTTTTATGGTTTGCTACTACAGGTGTGTGTGTGTGTGTGTGTGTGTGTGGTAGGGAATACATCAGGCTTGAGCCCTGTACCTTGTATGCAGGTGTTAAAGACCTGAATTCCCTACCCACCACCATTTGTAAAAAAAACTGCAGATTTTTGCCTCATATTTGATCTGATCTGTTCCTCATACTATCTGTGGTTTGTAAATGCTGCAATGCTTGATATTTGATGGTGCAGTGGTAGCATTGTTGCCTCACAGCTGCAGGTTTTCAGGTTTGCTTCTTGGCTGGGGTGTCTTCTTTGTGGGGTCTTTATCTTCTCCCTGTGTTTGTGTGGGTTTGCTTTTGTGTCCTCCCATGTTACAAAGACATGTCTGCATTATTTCTTCCTGGGCCTCTGCTGAAATTTTTTTTTGTTCCAAGTCAGACTATCCTGATTAACAAATGTTAAATAAAATTGACAGGCATTTGAATTTCAGACTTCAGGTTTCTGAATGTTTACGTCCTTGCATATTTGATGGTGCAGTGGTAGTATTGTTGCCTCACAGCTATAGGTTTTCTGGTTTGATTCTTGGCTGGGGTGCCTTCTGTGTGGAGTCTGCATCTCCTCCCTGTGTTTGTGTGGATTTGCTCTGGTGCCCTGTCATTTTACAAAGACATGTCTGCAGTATTTCTCCCTGGGTCTCTGCTGAAAATTGTTTTTATTCTGTCAGCAGTAAAATTGACAGGCATTTGAATTTCAGACTTCATGTTCTTCAGAAAATACATAGTAACACAACCGTAACACAACCTTTTATTCTAGCAATTTTCTAAGTTTATAAGATGAATATTTGAAATTTGTCCCTATTTTTGGGACTGTATTCCCCCATTATTGGCTTCGTCCAGGTTTTTTGTGCTAAGGTTGACAGCTATGGCAAGAACTGAATTCACTGAATGTTTGAGGGCTGTATTCCCTCATTACTGGGTTTGTCCAGGTGTTTTGTACTAAGAGGTTGACAGCTATGGTGAGAACTGAATTCACTAAATGATAGCCATTTAAGTTTCAGTCTTCCTATTTTACAAAGCAGCTGATTTGGCATAGTGGTATGTTGCTCTGACTGTTTTGCACAGGGAGCTTGGCAGTAAAATGTATGGTTCTAGCAACTTTCCAAGATTATACAAGCAATGTTTGTGTCCCTGGTTTTTGGGCTTTTGACCCCCCCCAATACATTTTGGCTTTTTCCAGTTTTCTTGTGCTGCGAAGTTGAGTATTGAGTAGATTTTACAAGGAGCTATGAGCTGCAGGGGAACAGAAGTTTAGTGTCGCTTAAGTGAAGTTGGTTTGCCTTGTTAATACCACAACAGGTTGTATACTTGCCTTTGATGCAGAAGGCTGTGGGTTCTACTCCCACAAGGGGTGGATGCTGCTGTATTGAGAATGTTCTCCTTGGTGAAGATACTAACTATGAGTCCGTTATCAGTTTGCCATCCATTTCCTCTTGCAATATTACTAGCTTATCATGTTTTTAATGTAATATAGGCAATTTATTCCTGAGGGGCAACAGACACTTTATTTTTCGATGAAACCATGAAATATAAAGGTATTTGCTAGCAGCAACCTCTTCATTAGTTACAGATTTCTTTAATGTGGAATTATTTAGATGACTTTTACTTCTTCAGAGATAGTGCATATTTACTGATAATGGTGGACTGTAGAATTGTGCATATTTACTGATAATGGTGGACTGTAGAATTGCGCATATTTGATAATGGTGGACTGTAGAATTGTGCATATTTACTGATAATGGTGGATTGTAGAATTGTGCATATTTACTGATAATGGTGGACTGTAGAATTGTGCATATTTACTGATAATGGTGGACTGTGGAAGTCTGAGTAGACTTTTATGATAAATGTTCTGAACTGGGCAGTTTTGTCATTATGGGTGCATGCATTTTGTTTCATTGCTTACTGGAAAAATGTTCAAAACAAATTTAAAACACCCTCTAACAACTGTAATATATTGTACAAGGAATATAATTTAGTACAATGAGGAAGGTGTATCAAAGAGCACATATATGTTTCATATGCAAGGGGCCTACGATTTGAAAACAGCCCAAAATTAATCTTTATCTGCCACTGGCAAAATGTATTTTCTTTGAATGTGGGTTTCAATGCTGTTTCAATGAATGTGAGTTTCAAGGGCAGAGAAGTTTTAATGCTAAGTTTTCATTGTGAGAATGCATTGCTTTGTTTAGTAGATGACTTAGTGTTTGTGCTGTAAAATACAAAATAATGAAGTCCAACTCATCTTAGAAGTAAAGCAGTATGCATATTAGTGTTTATGATAAATGGAGTGAAATAGCCAAGTAATGGTTCATTGGAATGGCTGCAGAGGCTCCATTCAACCATGATTTTGTCAGGGGGGGAAGGGCAGCAAACTCAGACAGGCCCAGCTGAACTATACCTCCCAACTGTCCAGATTTTCAAAGAATGAATAGATTTTTGCTTCTTATTTTTGGTTTGTTCTTCATAAAATTTGTAGTTTTCTGGCAAATCATTTAGAAATTAAGTCACTAAATAATGATACACTGAGTTTCAGACTTTATAACCTTCAGAAAAATGCATGCTAAAGTAAGAACTGTTATTCTATCAACTGTCTCAATTTATACAAGAGCAATTTTTAGTACTGTTTATATGTTCCCCCAATATATTTGGCCTTGTTCAGATTTACTGCATTAACAGGTTGAGAGGTACATGCAAATAAATTGCTTTATAGAATTAGGTATAGCCAACCTCTCAACTGTCCCCGATTTTGGCTCAAAATGTTGCCCTTCCCAATAATAATCCCTCCGCAAAATAGCAATTTTGGAAGAAAACATGGAGGGTTTACAATTAGCCGAAACCGGTTTGCTTGTTCAGCATGGTTTTGACCATTGCTGATAAGATTTGAAGCAATAAAATTATATACATCCTCACAGCTGGTCCGTTTTGGGTGTTTTTGGTTGTTTGTGATTTTGGACCGTGCAGCAGATCCTACATGCGTGACCTTTTGGGTTTGGTTGCAGTCGCAGTTCTCTTCTTCACGCTGGGGACGCCTGGATGTATATGCTTCTCTATCTAGTTATATATTGCCCTTGGATTTCTCTTTTTTCGTTTATAAATGTAAGAAGGGTTCCCTGAATTCTACCTACAGTTTTGGTGTTTTGTCGTTGAAAGGCTTGGACCAAATTCAGTTTGTAAAGATTTTTGCGAGGTGAGGACAGTAAATTGCGGCTGTGGGCTTGGTTTGTGGCCTTATTCTACGATCGGCAGCCTCGGGAAATACTGCTCAACATTCATTTTCATCTTCCAGCTTGGATGTAACAACTTGTGTAAATTTATGTCCTTTTTTATAAGGTACTGTTGGGAATTATCTGTATCTGGATTTTTGAAGAGCGCTTTTTGTTTTTTATAGTGCAGTTTTTTGATAAGATATCTACATATACATTTTTAGTTGTAGGTTATTACTGACATTGGGACTTTATTTTTCTAAAATATACATTTTTTGAGCATTCAGCTCGGGCTGGACTATCGGAAGTTTGTTTCCGACGAGAGATAATTGCTCAACAGTTGTTCCTGTTTACAATCCACGGAACGGGGGCCATTTTGACTCTCCTGGCATTTTCTTTATGGACACAATTATATAAAAAGATTATTGGATTGCTATGTACATATGGATGTTATATCACAACATGTTTTTTTGTATTCTTTGTAGGTGGTCTACGGGCTACTTTGATTAGGGTATAACATAGGGGAGAGCTATTAGCTCAGATTGAATTACTCAAATTTTGTATTCAATGCAGACATTGGTGTAACAACGGTCTTGTATATATAATATGGAATGGGAGCCATTTTCAATTTTTTTGGCCGTTCTTTTATAGACAAAGTTATACAAATATTACATGAACATTGTAAATGTGTGTTATTACAACATGTGTTTCCATATTTTTGGTAATTTGCATTTTGATATGGCATAGAAGAGAGCTATACTCATGCTATGAGGTTAGTTTATGTTATATTGTTCAACAGGGTTGCATGATTTTTGTCTGCGTTGTGGGGTCAGTGTATCATGAATGACCTATGGTTTTTACAATAGCGGGTTGGGTTTGTTAGGACATTGAACAATTATGGTGAGGAACCAACAGGATTAGTCTATTCTTGTGCATAGTCGGGAATGTTTTTGCACTTTCAAGAACACAGGTTATTGATACTAGGACACTAACTATCCATCATATAGGGCCATTACTTTTAAATTGGAAATATTTAGGCTCTTTTGGGTTCCATTGGATATAAGGGGCAGCATGTGCATTGTTTCTAACTGACACTTTGGATGTAGCCTGGCATTGTTGGTTGAGATACACTGAATATTATTTCATTTGGATTTAATTTTCTGGAACATTTTCAGTAACATTCAGTTATATATATATTTAAGATGTTAATTATGTTCAATATTGGGATATTACATTTTTATATTAAGGTAGAGAGATTCTAACAACTCTATTTAGGGTTAACATTGTCCAACATATTACCAGATGAGATGAAGGTCGTTCTGGTTTAATATGCTTTAAGGTTGCTCAATTTTGCCTAAATATGAGCACATTTGTACCAGATGAGACGAAGGTCATTCTGGTTTATAATAACTATTAACAACTTTCATTTTTAGAAAGTTGGCGGAATTTTTTTACCAGAGCAGATGAATATTAAGATTACTATGATTACTCTGGTTTACTATAACCTGATCTAGTATGGGCCATATAAATACCAGATGAGACGAATGTCATTCTGGTTTTTTGGATATATAGTTTTTTGAATATGGTGAATTACTTGTTTTTCCCAACAGGAAATTGGCATATTTTCATGTTTTGTCCCACTCAATAACATCCACAGATTGTTGGGGATTCTGTTCAAGGCTAGGGATATGTATAGACCTTTTGTTATATCTGATATTTTTGGTTTTGGTCTAGATATTATAGTTTAGACAAGTCTATACAATTTTCTCTTCCATTTATAGACAGACTTTGTACCTCTTTCTATTCAGGACTGTTATATACTGGTTGTTCAGTCTGGAAGTGTTTCGGAAATTTTAAACGAATACATTTTTTTTCATTACAGCACTTTTTTGAATTATTCCATTATGGATTTAAAAGACATTCTACATGGATTGTCAGCTGATAAGGATAATTTGGAGGTGTTTGGTTTGACCAACAATGCCAGTTCTGGGAGTAGTGAATTTATAGCTAATGATGAACAAAAATGTAGTTATACTTTTACTAAATTGGGGAAACACATGAAAACTTTACGTACTAATGTGTGGCATATGAAGCTGTTCAAAGCTTATCAAGCCAAGAACATAACACCAAGGGGTTGAGGTACGACTACAACCTTTGGTGGCACATGTTGATGAGGAGTTATCTAAGGACTGGGCAGAAGCACAACATTCTGCATCCATGCTCTTTGTTAGTTGTCTGTTGAAATATTATGATAGAACTATTATCAACAATTTGTCGGATATTCAAGGTTTATGCTTGGAGGTCGAACAATTTAACAAGCATCAGTTTTACTCTCAACACATTTCCAATTTAGCCAAAGAATTGTCCATTTTAGAAAAGCAATTGATGAAGAGAAAGATTAATAAATTTCAGGGTGATCTCATGGATTATGAAAAGGGGAAGCCCTTTATTAATCAAAAAACAGTTAGATTTAGTGAACCTAGGATGAATTAAAGGGTTAATAATAATAACAAGAAAAGACCCAGGTCAATTCTCAGACATGCACATACCTCCTCAGATTTTACTTCTGAGGAAGAAACCTATTCTACGTCGGATGGAGAAGCATCCACACGTCAGGTGTCCCCAGTGGCCAAAAGAAGACAGATTCCCCCTTTAGACCAAAGGGCAGGAGGAGGGGGGGCAGAAAACATAGATCTAGGTTCCAATACTCCGACTTTACAGAATCTGTTGCAACAGATGATACAGTAACTAATAATGTTCATAATATCTCTTCTATTGTTCTCTCCCCTGGTCAAATCACACTTTTGAATAAAGGATTGAACTTTGTTCCAAGTTCTGTGGTTCCTGAACATGATTTATTAAATGATGTTAACAATTTTTGTAGATTACTTAATCTGAAAATATTTTTTTCAGATAAGAATGATTCTCAAAGATCTACTGAATTTAGATTCAGAAAATCTACTTTTGTTGCTCCAATGAATAAACATGTCTCTATTTTCAGGGAATGTATCATGAAAGAACTACACTATGCTAATGTATATCAACCACAATTTAATAATCTAAGCCATAGTGAAAGACAGGCTTTACTAGAGCTTAAGAATAATCAACAGCTAGTCATTACAATGGCAGACAAAGGAGGTGCCATAGTGGTCATGGACTATTTAGCATATCATAATGAAGCTCTTCGACAGTTGTCGGATACTAGCTATTACAAACAGCTTAAGTTGGATCCTACTTTACGTTTCAAGGCTGAAATAGACAGGTTTTTGGAGGTGTCAGTTACTCAGGGGGTAATTACGGAGAAGGTAGCTAAGGAATTACAGGTGGAGGAACCTATACACCAGTACCTGTATTTGCTACCCAAAATCCATAAGGATCCAAAAAACCCCCCAGGTAGACCTATTGTTTCTGGGCGCGGTTCTTTAACTGAACCTTTATCCTGTTTTCTTACTGTTTATTTAAAACCTTTATTGAAACATATTCGATCACGTATACAGGACACAACGGAGTTTCTCAATATAGTTCAAGATTCACAATTGGAATCCTCTTGGTGGTTGTGTACACTTGATGTGGCCTCATTATATACCAGCATACCACATGAACTAGGTATTCTAGCGGTTTCATATTGGCTTTATAAATCAAAATTGTATTCTATGGAATTTAACAATTTTTTGACCAAATTAACCGAATTTGTGTTATGTAAGAACATCTTTTATTACAATGGCCAAGCTTATTCGCAACTCAATGGAACAGCAATGGCGTCTTTTGCCCCATATATGGATCTGTTCATGGGTTATTTTGAGGCCACTTATATATATGATGCATCACAATTCTTTTTTGGGAGATCTTGATATTTGGAGAAGATATCTTGATGATTGTTGGATGGTGTGGCGTGGAACTAAGGAACAACTTTCCAAATTTGTTGATTATTTAAACGACAACAGTTTGAATTAGTTTTCGGTCAACATAGAATATGATAGCATTGTGTTTTTGGATGTCATGATTAAGAGACTTCAGGATCAAACTCTAGCTACATCAGTCTATAGAAAATTTCCTCAGTACAACACTTTGCTACATGCGAACAGTTGTCATCCATACATCATCCACAACATCCCCAAATCACAATTTATGAGGATGAAAAGAATATGTTCCTCTTCGGAGGAAGGTTCCAAGGCTTGTGATGATCTTGTTAATAGATTTGTTGATCGTGGATATCAAAAACACATCATTATCAAATCTTTGAAAACAGTTAAACATTCATCACGCTCAGATTTATTACAATATAAATCTAAACAACAGTTCAATCATAGATCAGGGAAGAATTCCATTTTAAGGTTAGTTACCACTTATGGGGCTAATACTAATCGATTTGTTGAGATTATCAATCAACATTGGGACATTTTACGTTCTCATGAAATTCTGAATGATATATTACCCCAACAGTGTTCTTTTTCTTACAGAAGGGGTAGAAATTTAAATTCCTTTCTAACCCATTACAAGAGATATAGCTCACAGTATCCATTACAGACCACTTTGGAGGGAAACACATTGAAGGAAGTTTTCCATGTGGCCATTGTTCATTTTGTAAATACATGCCCAAAACTAGTGAGTTCTCTAGCAGAAATACATCCCAGGTTTTTGGGATTAGGATGTTTTCTAATTGTAGTTCGGATTGGGCAGTATATTTGGCCACATGTAATTGTTCTGCATTTTATGTGGGACAGACCTCCAGGCCTGTTAAACTGAGGGTTTGTGAACATATTAGTGCAATTAAACACAAACGCATGACTAATGCTTTGTATAAACATACCCTTGAACATCCTTCTGCCCATTTTACATTCATCATTATAGATAGAATCACTCTACATCGACAAATGAAGGCAGGATGGCATAAGAAACTCAATGAAATGGAGCATAAATGGATCATAAGGTTAGGTGGTCTTTTTAGACCAGGTTTGAATACATTAGAACCAATTTAGTAGGCTGTAAATATAAGTATATTTCGATATATTCCATTCTTATGTATTCCATTTTCACATTGTGATTTTTTATACCCACTATGGGTGGGTTTTATATGGTTATATAAAATATACATCCTAGCCTTATATATATATATTGTGATATACACTCATAATGTTGAGTTATTGATTTGGGGCACATCTGTTTGAATTGTTCCATTCAATATACATTTTGTATATAGCTTTATGTATGCCAAACATTGTTGGAATATACATATGTATATTTATATTGCAATCCATCTACTATTATTTATTATTTTTTGTACAAACACCAAACAGAATTTCCAATGTATGGGCTGAATCATGGGTATATGTTGTTTGAATTGTTTGAATTTCTCATCTAGTTACTATATTGAATCCAATTTGGGCAATACCTCTTTAAGAGAGGGACTATAAGTAGGGCTCACAATGGTGATGTTTTACTTTTTTGATTACTTGGCATTGAAAAAGGCTTATATTAGCCGAAACTGGTTTGCTTGTTCAGCATGGTTTTGACCATTGCTGATAAGATTTGAAGCAATAAAATTATATACATCCTCACAGCTGGTCCGTTTTGGGTGTTTTTGGGTTTACAATTAAGAAATAACTGTAATAATCAAAGTTATAGATTACTTGAAATGCATGTAGATTCTTTTATTTTGTCAGCTGCTCAAGTTAGCAGTACTAATATTAAAGTGTCCCTTCTTTGACAGGTTCCTAGCTGTATTGTGTGGCTATTTTATATTTTTCCATCACATTTGGTCCATTTTTCATAAAATTGTGTTTTTTGGCAAATTAGTGACAAATCACTAAAGACTGAAGTTAAAAAATGACAGACATTTGAGTTTCAGATTTTATACCCTTCAGAAAAGTCATACTAATGCAAGACCTATTCTATTATCTTTCTAAGTTTATTAGAGCAATATTTAAAAATTGTCCTTATTTTTGGGCATTTGTCCCACTTCTGTGTATGGCTTTGTCCAAATTTCTTGCTCTGAGGTTGAGAGGTATGACAAATGTGTCAGGGCCATCACAGTCAGACAGACATTTCAAATTGCGACATACTTGTTGCACCCCACTCCACCATGCAGTGACTCTGTATGTGTCCAAGCAAGGCAAGGAGTAGTTATGCAGTGTAAATGTGCAGTGTCCCCCCCCCCCCCATCCGAGGTAGACACAAGTACTACAGTGGCTTTTCATCTGTCCTTGATTTTGCAGAAAGGTCTGGTTTCTGTCATATTTTTGTACTGTTGATTTATGCTTTTTACTCAAAGTGCCTGTTGCTCTGTGTTTAAGTAGCAATGCTTTAATGACCATAAGGTAAGCTTGTCTGAGATCGTAAGATGCAAGTAAGCTTTAATAATGTTAAAGAATTGCCAACATTGAAAGCCTTTCTGTTGTTGCCATGCAGAGAATACTTGACTAGATAATGTATAAGCCTTGGGTATTAAAGGACAGGATTCCATTATTTTAAAAAGCTCATTACACTTGTTGGAGACTTCCAGTCATCTCTACAGACTTTACCCGTAAACTAAACAGAATGCCAATCATGTGTGGTCCATAACCTGTACAGTAATCCTTTAAGCAATGTATCTTGAGCTTGTTTCTTGTTTGCTTTTCATTTTTTACTTACATGTTTTCCCCATGAAACAAGTAGATAGTTGTCAGGCAGCAGGTCTTTTTTGGATAAGAAACATTTTTACAAGTGGGGGCATCACAGAGATTTCTACTTTCAGCATGTTACTTGGTACTTTAATAAAGATGAATATAAATTATAATTAGAACTGCAGTGCAAGGAGAAGTGGTTTGAGATGAGTGCTTCTGGTTTTTCTTGTACTTGATTTTTGACTGGCATTCCAGTAATGTATTTAAAAAGTAATTTATTTTTTCATGCCTCACAACCTTTTGTTTCCATCTAGATATTAAGTAAGCTGTCATGCAGCCAATGCATTGAAATATTTTTATTCTTCTACACTTATTTTTGTCTTGATTGGACTCTCATAATGATGGTTTTCCACCCAGGGCAGCGTATTTAATTAAAGTTAGTGTTTGTGGTTTTGAGCATAGCTCCTCCCCTTTCTAGTTGGCCACACCCCATCTCCTTGACCCCACCCATTCAGCTGTCTCCTGCAGCCCCCCTTTGATTTGAAGTCACCAGCCACCACTGCTCTTCTGGCAAGCAAATAGTCTGGGGGTGTCAAACAACTTTGCATAAATATAAAGTGCACAGTTTAACCGTGGTGTGAGCTTCTGTCCTAGTTGTTAGTGAATGTGTCTCATTTACCCATCTGTTCCACATTATAGTGCAGTGCTATGCATTTTGAAGATGGAAGGTGAGTTATAACTGTAGTTTCTTTAATTCTTTTGCTTGTTGGTGTTATGGATAGTGTATGATATTCATGATGTTACAAGACTGTTTTTACCTGTATTGCTCGATTGCTTGATGCTGACTGGAGTTGACTGCTTTTTTTTTCAGGGGGCTGCTTGGCTTGCCCATCTGGGGCCCTAGACTTTTGCAATTTGAAGATTTTTCCTGAGACCCAATGTTTGAAGCACTTGTTATGTGGTAAAACTATGATAAAGTAACATTTTAACCATGTTGTGAGCTCCATCCCCAGTTGTTAATAAATGTTTCATAGTCTAGCTATTTATTCTACCTCATAAGAGGTAGTACAGTGTTCTATATTTTAAAAATGGAAAGTTGACTTTGGCTGCAGTTTCTTTAATTTTTTTTTATTGTTGGTGCTATGGATTTTATGGTAATATCAAATCATACTAAACTGTTTGGAAATGAAGAAACCTCAGCTTAGGAATTTAAAGATATGTAGTTTTAATTATCTCAATCATTAAAACTATACATTCTTGAAGTCTTCTGCTGAGACTTGTTTATAAGGCAGTCATAATAACATTCAGAAATCAAAACTGCATCATTTGAAATACCACACACCCAAAAATATTCAAATCCTAGACTGGGTTATTTGGACTAGACATTCCCCTTTGAGTACTACTCATACCTCTCAGCTGTTTCTATTTTTGCTAAATGTTCCTGATTTCATTTCAAATATGCGTCCTGTTCCACATAACATTTGTAATTTTCTGGTAAATCTCACATGATTGCTGTCAGTCAGTAATGCCAGTCATTAGAGTTTTGTGCTTCTTGTTGTTCAAACATGCATATTGATGCAAAACTTGTTATATTAACTTTTAAACTGAATCAGACTAGTATTTAAATTTTGTTCCTGATTTTTATCTCCCCACCCATTATTTTTGGCTTTGTCTAGACAAAATAAGTTGAGGGTATGGTACAACCTCAAAACATTAAGATCTAAATTATTTCTATTTGTGTTATTTCAGCAAAGCAGAAACAAGAGTACTAGGTGGTTCCTGTTGCTGCATTTCCTAGGTAATTTTTTTGTCTTTATCACTGCTGTTTTCCTAGGAAGAGTCAGGGAAACTGATATGTTTTGTTTGCAATCTGAGTACTTCAGATAATAGCATATTTACCTTTCATGCAGAAGGCTGTGGGTACTGTTCCCAGCCAAGGTACTTGGATTCATTTTCCAATTCTGACACTGCAGTCAAGCATAAAAGGGTGCTGCACTCCTGAGTGTGCTTTTCTATTAATGATGCATTAAACAGAAGCCCCATCTGCTTGAGTTGGCGGTAGCTCAGGTGGCTGTAGATGATCCCACGGCACCTGTTGAAAAGAGTAAGGGAAGTTCCCTGCTGTCCTGACCAAAGTTCCCCTAGTCAGTATGAATGCTACCTTGGGCCTCCCGTGAAAAGAGGTCATTGGTCAAGTGGAACTAATTTAGTCAACAAAAAGGGCAAATTAATAAGTAAATACATTATGTTTTTTCATTATATTTTTGTACTTTGACTACTTAATACATCAGAATCATACAATTTGAAGGAAATTTTACTTTTTAAATCTTTTACAGTAGTTAGTAGTAGGGATAAGTAAGGCCTTACTGGTTTATTGATCCATAAACCGCTTGCTTTCATAAACTATGTAAATTATTTACAAAAGAGATGTTAGACATACAAAATGACTGTCCAGCGCTAGCCACCTCACCTTATGCACAGTGGGGGTAGAAAACTAAGCAGCAAGTGTACGACCTGCATACACCTTGCTACTTGCTGGATTGCTAAATTCAGTTTACCGTTAAAGGAGTACTCCACCCAAATGCCAAATTTTTCTTCCCCAAATGTTACTTAAAAAGAAAACTCCAAAGAATGTAGACCATCAAACCTACAACAGAAACATGAGACAGGAAGGCAGCAGGAAACAAGATGAAGGAACTTTACTTCTCTTGTTTGCTGCTGCCTTTCAGTGGATGTTTTTTGTTGTAGCTTCCCCAAAAGTATTTTTCCTTTCCTAGAATTTGGTATACATACATCAGGTGCAGAAAAAAAATTATCATTTAATAATTATTCTATTTATTGTATGTCTGAACATTTCTGTTTGCCTTTCTTTCCTGCATTTGTCTTGTCATCAGTTACATCACAAAAGCTACTAAGAGTGGCAAAGTAATTAACTTAGACTACATATTCCAACTACAGAGCCATTAAGAAAACAATGGCTTATGCAACGGCATTTAAATGCACCTTATTATCACAGATTGCCAGCATTGCACCTCAGAAAAAGTGTAGCCTGGAGTATGAACAACATAAAGGCTTCTAAGCTTAGTTTTCAGATGCTCAAAAAAACAAACAGAAAACTTGCACTTAGTTTATTTATCAATTATAAATTGTCTTTCCCTTTAATGTAACTGTGAGTGCCACTAAGAAAGGCAATCCCTAGGATTCATTGACAATTGTGTAGGCTTCACACTAAGCCCACGTGATTTAAGTGTGCTTGCAAAATGAGCAGCTACGCTAATCGTATATGCATGCTGCTCATCTCACCTACATATTTGCAAGCACCTTTTCATGGCCAACAGTAGTGTTTTTGACCATGGAAAGGTGCTTGCAAGCACAAGCACAGAATGTAAATGAAATGGCTTGCCTATTAGCAAACCTAATATACGAGCATGTGCTGCAGACTTGAAATATTAAAGGCAAGTACAGTGAAAGAATTCTGAAGGAAGGGAAGTGAAATGGGGAATTGTATACAAATAATGGCTTGCACTGCATAATTAAATAATAGGGAAAGGAAAATGGGTAAAGTATATTCCTATAACTGCAGGTAAGTGCCAAAGAAACATTTATAACATAAATCTGGCAATTTTGATGTAATGATAATGTCAATGACAATACAGGACTTATGCACATAACTGAAAACAGACATGCTCACAATGGTGTGCTAGGGATATAAAGCTGCAGTGTAACAAAGGGGAGCTAAAATGTGATATACATGTTAATAAAATTCTGAGTTAAGATAACAGCAAGGTCGGAAGATACATTATGGGATGAATGCACAGAATGCATTTATTGCATATGAGCTATATATACAAGGAATTTATATTTAAAAGTCAACACCACTGTTGTATTCTCCACCTCAACATATATAGACAAGAGCAAATGAACCTTACATCTGTCATGCCATAAGCATCAGAAAGGGGGATGTTTTTGCAAATCATTGTTATTGGCACCCATAAGAAAGAGGATTATCATCTATAAACGTAATAGACAAGCAAGTGTTGTATAGTCATGTAAATGCTAAATTGTAATATAATAACACACAACATACATAAGTGGCAAATGACAACACAGATCGGATGACATTTCATGATTTCAGGTTTTCCATTGGTAATTTGCAAACATCCCAGTCATTGTTATTCTGGACATGGTCACATGGAGTTACAGGGTACAGTAATATTATTGCAATTCAACAGCACCTACACAGAAGCAAGTGTCATAACAGAGAACCAGTTACAGGTTCTGATGGCCTAGCAGTACACCATACAAGAAGACATGTATATGGAAGCCCTTATCTGCCATTAAGCTATATAGTGTGACAAAAACAATTGCAGTAATAAAGAAATGTGTGGATGAAGACATGCAATACAGAGTGTAATTATTTTGGAAATAGGTAATAACTGTGAGCAATGAATTACATAATAAATATTCATATTGAGTCATTTCAAACACATGCCAGAACAGATATCAGAGAAATGCATACCAAGCATTGGTGCCACAGAAATACTCATACTGGTTATGTCATGAAGAACACCCTTGAAGGGATTACACCACTTTCCTATCCTAAGGGGTATGGGTGGCCTACCTTGTAGGACAAGGCCTGAAAAAGCTGGCCCACTGACTGTACCATATCTATTGTCTGTGCATTAGCCACTGCTGTCTTACACAGTTGTCTGACAGTCAGATGTTACCAGATTCAAAATCCCACCGATGTTACTAGGCTCCCTACAGACCTCAAAATTGACTGCATGTACCATACCAGATATCAATGGAGGCTGTCACAAATAACTGAAATCAATGTGTGCAGTAAGAAAAGAGTTACAACTATAATATGAAAAACTGGATTTAGTCAGAATGCTGAAAAGGAGCTATGTATGTTAGTATCCACACAACAGTAAACAGTACAATATCAGTGCTACTGACAAGGAAGCTGGTTCAATTGTGTACTATACAGACTGCCCCAGAATTGGACCACAGTCTATCTGTGTAGGTATGGTGTACAAGCCAGTACTAAATGCACATGCTACAGGAGCACTCACGGCACAACATGCCCCAAATAACCATTTCATTGCCATGCATTCACAACCTGTGATGATATATCATTGTCCAACAGAAATGGATAAGAATAACTAGATAGACTGTTATTTGTGTAACATCATTACATTCATGTAATGTTGCCCTTTCAGGGATTGAACAGCAAGCTATGCAGTTCTACTGACAGTGACATGTGGATGAACCAAAAACCCTACAGTGTAAGTATTAACACAGCTGTGACACTCCACCTAGGATAATTGTTTCCATCCTATGTATGTGTCTTAAACAGTCTCTTTGAGATAAAGGGATGGTGGAGGCCTCTCCCACTGTAAATGTGCACATCATAACTCTGATGGATGCCATTTGTGCATTACAGTATAAGGGTCAACAATGCTAACAGGCACTGAACATGGATGTTGAACACCCAAGCGTTTGACTACAGAAAATGCATGATACCGTAGAGAATGAATGCACCATTGTATAAGTGCCACTACAGATGTGAGATGTGCTGGTATTTCAAGACAGTACATCATGTTATTGATACAAGGGATATGTGTGCCTGTAATTGCTGTACTAAGGCAACAACATACAGAAATTGTCTCATTCCCTTGTGCCAGAGGATATTACTTACTACATATGTTAGGTAAGGAAAATGTAATCACATGTCATTGTCATCCTTACTCTGAATAAAAGGATTGCTACATGACAAACTGTCATATCTTTTCGTAAGAGGAATCAACATCATGTTTCAGTACACCTGGAACAGAGCACAGTTGAATGGATGACATCACCACTGTTTATTAGCTGGATGTTTTGCTAAAATGTGGTCGAAGTGCATAATCACACTGTACAGCTACACACCATGTAGGTATATGAAGGGTAATATACACAGTATGAGAGTAAAAGACATCCTACATATGTAGTTATATAATGTACAAAGCACAGTGTCAAAGTCATGCAACACAGGAGAATTTGCACTCCAAAACTGAGATACTACAGATATGACAGCATTATATCATCACTGTGTGGCCAAAAAGTTATTTTCCCTATGGATGTCAGGATTTGCTAGAGTAACACTGTGCCACTGTAAATCCATCTCATATGTGGAAATGTAAATAAAGGTGGTTGTGAGGTGGCCAATGGTATATGATGGAAATCACAGTCACACTAATAAAGCAGAGATGGTCTCAAATACCTACTTATCTATTTACACAATTATATAGCACATTATAAGGAGCCAGTGCCACATGAGAATACTGAATACAAGTCAGGCATGCAGCATTTATGAAGGGATGACATCGGCATTTTATTGTGAATGAGATGTGTGTGGCAAAATGACTTGTACAGCTATCTGGGGTTGGAAAAGTTGTTACTGCAAATATGCGTAAACCAACCCTGAATTAATTTATAGTCCCATACACAGTTGCATAAGTTAATCACTGCTGTATTTGAAGTCCTATCTATCTATTTACAGATTCTAGAGAATAGCGTAAGAAAAACAAGTGCCACACAGGAAGTTTGGCATTTAAAGTACAAGAGTGCACCCTAGAAAGAATGATGTCATCAGTGTGTTGGATCAACGATGTAGTAAGAGAATATAATTTCATACTGTTTTGCTCTTGTTACTACCCTCAACCACCCTATTATTTGAAAATTTGAACCCTCCACTATGTAAATGTTTGCATCGCTTTCCTTCTAATACCATTAAATAGATATTTGTTTAATTTGTGAAACTCTTATTGGAGGCATTAATTTAGACAGTTGTGGACATAGAATAGCCTAAAAAAGCCATGGTTTCCCAAAGTAAGGTATTCACAATTGTAATCGGTAGATAGAGTACAAAGGGTATGCTTAGCTACACCTTTCTGTTGCAAATAAGATGTGATTGTGAAAGGTGTGATAAGGGGATGATTGAGTCATCTAGCAGTTTAAAATGTTTCTTCAGAATAGAAGTTAACTGAGCACAACTGTGTTGGAGAACATGCTCACTTGACTCTAACCCCCCCCCCCAACACACACACACACACACACACACACACACACACACACACACACACACACACACACACACACACACACACACACACACACACACACACACACAGGTTCTCCATATTGAACATTGAATCTCCTGGCTATCTATTCACACAATCTAGAGAGCACAGTATTAGTTGCAAAACTCTTAAGGGGAGAGAATGGACTTTGAACTGGATGACATCATTAGTGTATTGCACAGAAGATGTTTCTGTAAAAAAAAATGGAATAAGGAAGTTGTATGCCAAGTTGAATTTATTCTCCTCAGGGGAAGTGGATACAGCAACAAGTGTTGCAGACATCCAAATACAATTTCCACACATTGAGGATCAAACCTTCTACCTAGCTATTTACACAATCTAGAAAGCACAGCATTAGTTATAAATGCCACAGGAGAAGACTGACTCTTAATGGAAGAGAGTGCACTTTTGACCTGATGACCTCGTCAGTGTGTTACAGAGAGGATGTTTCTGATGACCTTATCAGTGCATTACAGAGAGGATGTTTTTGTAAAAAGTGGGATGAGGGAGCTGTATGCTCAGTTAAATTTATTCTCTCAAGAAGTGGATACTGCACCAAGAGTTACATACACAAACACATACAGGTTTCCTATTGTTGAGCATTGAACGTTCTACCTATCTAGTTAGGTAATCTAGAGGGTCCTTTATTGGTTACAAGCATCACAACAGAAGTCTGATTCTTAAGGCGAGAGAGCAGTTTCATCAGGATGACCTCATCACTGTGTTTCAGAGAGGCTGTTTCTTTAAAAAGTGGGATAATGGAGCTTTGTGCAAAGTTAAATGTATTCTCTTCATGGGAAGTGCATACAACACCAAACATTACACACAACACACGCATTTCCCATGTTCATTATTGAACATCTTGCTTATCTAGTTACACAATCTAGAGAGCACACTATTATTTGTAAGCACCTCAGGAGAAATCTTACCTTAAAGATGTGAAAACATGCATTTTGTACTTATAGAAAATCCACTGTTTGGAACAGATGATACTGTGCATCATAGGTTGTGTAATAAATGCATATGGGTGCACAGAACAATGAACCATCACTGTGATCCCATGTAAGTGCATACTTCTCTACTAACTTTTAGATACTGTCCTTCATGTATATTGAGTTAGTGTGAGGGACATTGACATATTTCACAGTATGGAATACCAAAGAAATTTGGAGTTATAAACCAGTGGATTATCTATCAGACTTTCCTGCCACTTCATGCTGGGATGAATGCACACTTGTTTTATGTCAGAGTTGCACAATGTGCATTGACAAGACATTCACAGGACAGTGCACTGTAGAATAACAGTGATGGATTATGTCAGAAGAGGTTAGCCAAACTTTTAACAAAGCTGTGAGTATAAACATTGGAAAGCACAAATATTAAACAACTGAAATAATTGAGTCGACATCTGAATGAAATCAAGATAATGTGTTGACAAAATTAATACAGATATACAAATATTGTGCAACCTAAAACAATAATTATTTGATTTTTTTTTATTTTAGTTTTTGATGTCATGCTGCCAAAGTGAGTTGCACTGCTGATGACAAAGTATTAACGCATACGTAATCACATCTTGAAGTGTTTTACTTAGAATGGAAGTTAGCAGTTCTCACTGTTGCACTGTACCAGCGTTTGCACAGAGATCTGTAAAGGACAGGCTTCATAATAGGGAACAAGCCCATTAATATAGCAGCAGTATTATGATGTGAAAAGGAAAGGTGTGGAGAAGAGTACCAGGTTAATGTGACTGAAAACAATAAAATCAGAAGATATTGCCATAAGCTATGTATTTCCATTTAGCCTTAGTTTTATTTGTTGCCTGGTGACAGACATTCTGCAAATGTGGAGGTAGGACAATAATAATACATAAGGTAGTAAAAGACAAGAAGGTAGCAAACCCGGTAAGTATTCCAGAAATAAAATAAACCAGGTGCTCCAAGGGACCAAAACTCATATCCACAAAATGTTTATTGTCTTATAGCTTAAAAAAGTTTAAAAACAAACTGCTGTTGTAAAAAAATCAAACAGATTTAATGCTTTCATCTTTCAAGTGAGTGACATCATCAGAATGTGATGATGTCATTCACTTGAAAGACGAAAGTGTAAACATGTTTGATTTTTTTTACAACAGCAGCTTGTTTTTAAACTTTTTAAGCTGTAAGACAAAAAATGTTTTGTGGATATGAGTTCTGGTCCCTTGGAGCACCAGGTTTATTTTATTTCTAATAATACATAAGGGAGAAGATACATTAACAGGGTGAGATGGAAGCAGGGAAAAAGTAGCTTATGACAGAAGAAGGATAATGTTGGGTTACAATATGTAGCAAACAGGTACACATAAAATAGTGTACCAAAAAAAAGTCAGTAACACTTAGCTAATGGCTGGATTAGAACCCTTGAAAGAAGTCAAAAATCTATCCATACGTGTAAGCATTATCTCTTCACATCACAAAGGAATTACTATGTCACAAAAGTTAAACAACACATAAGAACTCATACTTTATTACATCCAGTAGCTGAAGAATTGTTACATTAACTGTTTTACAGTATTGCCTTTCTTCTTTATTCCCATAGTTCATAGGTTCATAGGTAGGTACTAGGCTATCTGCCCGAAGGCATTTATAAGCCTAGCTGGAATGTGTTGGCTTTCGCCGCCCCTTTAGATTAGTTCCCTGTACCTCTGTCCAGAAGAGCCATTGAAGTGATCCCTGGGTTAAACTTTCTGTTTCCCATCCACTCGTCAAGGTTTCTCTTGAAGAGGGTTAGCGAGGAACTCTGCCTAATGTAGATTGGAATCTTGTTCCAGAGCATGGGGAGTCTCTGGGACAAGAATCTATCCCTCCAGCACATCCTATTTATTGTTGTGGTGAGGTTTAGATCTCTGGAGCATGTGGCTCGAGGGGATATGGTTTTCTTTAGGTGGAGCATGTCCATCAATTCTGGGTTGGACATGGCCTTGTATGTCAGGCAGAGATCACCTCTGAGTAGGCGGTATGCAACTGAGTACAGCTGGAGTTTCTTCAGTCGAGCTGCATAGGGCATCTGCTTGAGGCCAGTGATCCTCTTGGTGAGGAACTTTTGTAGTCTTTCCAGTTGTTGCAGGTGTCTTGTAAGGTACATCCCAGATGGGGCATTGTACTCTATGATTGGTCTGATGAGTGATGAGTAGAGGGGCCCAATGACCTCTTTCGATCTGGATGCAAACCCTTTTGTGATTAGGTGGGCCACATAGAAGGATTTTCTAACCACTTTGACAATGTGATTATCAAAGGAGAGGTTACTATCTAGTTGGGTCCCCAGATCTCTTATTATGTCTTCCATATTTAGGGGGCTACCACCTATGTGGTAGTTTGTGGGTACTTTGTTTTTTTCCAAAGTGGATGACTATGCACTTTTTGGCATTTAGCTTGAGGCCATGGTTTTGACACCAGATATCTGTCTCAGTGAGATCCTTTTGGAGGATATCTGTGTCAGCCGGAGAGTCAATTATAGCCCCTAGTTTGCAGTCGTCTGCGAACTTGGTGAGCCATTGTCCTCCTGTGCTTGCATGTTCCTCTGAGAAGTATATGCCGAACAGGAGTGGTCCAAGGACTGAGTCCTGGGGAACGCCACTTGTAACAGGTTTAGAGTCAGGCCTAGCTCCTGCAACTCTTACCATGTGGGTTTTGTCTGTGAGCCAGCTGGCAACCCATCTCGTGATGTAGGGGTTTATGTTCAGGCAGGTGAGCTTGTCTATAATACCCGAGTGGGGAATAGTGTTGAAGGCCTTTGCGAGGTCTAGGTAGGCTGTGTGGACCACCTTTGCCTCATCTATAGCCTTGGTAACCATCTCAAAGAAGTCCACCAGGTTTAGGAGACATGATCTGCACTTAACAAAGCCGAACTGGGTTGGGTCCAGTGTTTGGAGGATTCCAATGTCTCTGTTAATGAGATCC
This sequence comes from Protopterus annectens, assembly GCF_019279795.1. Classification (NCBI taxonomy): domain Eukaryota; kingdom Metazoa; phylum Chordata; order Ceratodontiformes; family Protopteridae; genus Protopterus; species Protopterus annectens. Next base: position 652,828,070 of record NC_056725.1, read on the forward strand.
ATGATGATGCGCTCCATAGCTTTGCAGACCAAGATAGTCAGGCTTATAGGGCAATAGTTCCCGGGGTCCGTTGTAGCTCCACCTTTGTGGAGCTGAATAACCATTGCTGTGCACCACTCTGTGGGCATGTAGTCTGTGGAGAGGATGAGTTTAAACAGTGTGTTTAGGTGAGGGGTTAGTTCATCTTTGAGCTCATGTAGGACGCAGCCCGGGACAGCGTCCGGTCCCATTGATGCTGTGCTTTTGGCTTTGGAAAGGGCTGTTTTACCCTGAGTGTGTGTGATTTCAGGGGCACTACATTCTTCTGGTATAGTTATGGGCCCTTTTGAGGGTGAGAGGGGGGTGAAGTTTGCACTGAACCTGTCTGCCAGGATGTTGGCTATATCGGTCGGTTCAGTGTGTTTTGTGCCATTCTGCACTAACTCCGAGCAGATCTGAGAATTGCCACTTAGATTCTTGTCATAGCTAAAGAATGCCTTGTGGTTATCTTTGGAGTCCATGGCAATTTTTCTTTCGAAGCTAGCCTTGGATGATTTTATGAGGGAACGTAATTTCTTGCTGATACGGATCAGGGATGTCTTCCCTTCATGGGATTTTCTCTTTTCTATACTAGTTTCATCCTTCTATTGTATACTTGTTTATGTCAGGGGTCCACCAGATTGTTTTCCTTTTCTTGGAGGAGTGAGTCTTGGTTTTGTTTGGGATAGCATGATCCATGCATTCTTGTAGGTGCCCATAGAGTGCATTAGTAAAGGATTTTGCAGCTTGGACAGCGTTATCCTTTAGCATGGGGGCTTTGAAACTTCCCACCTCGGTCTTAAGTAACGTGAAGTTTTCTTTTGAAAAGTATTTCATGGGTGTTTTCTTTGACCGGGGGTGGTGGCGGAATGTGGATATCCAGAGTGATTAGTTTATGGTCAGATCTAACCAGTGAGGGGTTGACCTCTGGTGTGGAAGGCCTTGTTGGTGATGACCAGGTCCAATATGTTGTCACCTCTGGTGGGGGTGTTAACCAGTTGATCCAGGGCATTTGAGTTTATAAATTCTAGGAAATGTTGGGCCAGGGAGTTCATACTTGAGTAATTCTCCCAGTTAATGGTTGCATAATTGAAATCACCCAATATCAGGGTGTTTGGTAGGACCTTTATGTTTCCCAGTGTTTCCAGGAATGTGGAGTGGGGGTCCTGAGACATGTTGGGTGATCTGTAGCAAGCTATAATTTGAATAGCAGTTTTACCCTATGTTAGTTGCACGTGGATGATCTCTGAAGCATCGTGCTGTGCCACTTACCTGAAAAAATAAACAACCTCTGCAATGCTCAAACCCAGGACCCTGCATAGCTTAGACACAGTGATTTACCACAAATTCATGCCAGATAGCTATGGTACTCTAGTGCAGTAGATTTAAACACATTTGTGTGAAAGCAACTAGACCATTGTGGATTAAATTGAAATCATCAACTTTTACAATAAGAAGTTAACCAGCATTCACCTTCACTCAGCAATGTTGTTCTATGCTAACCTCTGCGCAAATGCTGAGGACATAAAGTGAAGCTTTTTCCATGGGTCATTTCTGGCTATGTGTGTTGTGTGTAAATCTAGATTTTACCAGATTAAATAAATGAAAAGGGGTGGGTAGGACAGTAGTGAAAATGGGGTTGGCAAGCAGAGGGTATGACACAGGGGAAAGAATGCAAGAATTTACAGGAGGGTTGTGGGAGAGAACCGTAGCTATCAAATTCTTCACTATATAAATCTTCAGTTGTACACACAATTTAGTGACTTTGAAGAGTCACCACACCAATGATGGATGACAACAACAGAATAATTTTGTTTGGCCAATTGGACCAAATAAAGTGTGTCAAGATGATTCAAAGGTGAAGTGGAGCTATGTATTAGGCATAATTGCTTTTGTGGGACAGGTGGATTTTTTATTTGGGAGAGAGACAAATGCTGTTGGTGGATGTTTAAGAATGAGATGATCAGGTAGGTAGGGTAAGTTAGGAAGCATGCATGGACATTCATGACATACAAAAGGTTGGGGGAGACCGTGATTGGGGTTAGGTAGGGGAAATCAGTAGTTCATCCACATCCAATTTGAGAATAGTGAGACTGTAGTCCTCCAGCTCAGAATTGTCATCATTGTTTCCTGTAGCAGCTCCCTGGGTCAGTGCTGTTTGTAGCACTGCATCTGCAATCTGATGAAGGACCTTTTCATCCCCACCAATATGTGCACCAAGGCCCCTTCCTATGATATCTTCTGCCTACCCTGTCAGACCCTGCCAGGTGACCAAATTGCCACCTCCAGTTGTACTGCCCCTGGGGGGTAACAGTAGACCAGCAACTGGGGCAGAGCTACCTAAAGCAGTTGGCACAGGTAGGACAGAGTTTGTGGAGGCAATGCTGACAATTTGTGACACTGAAGTGTTGGGTGATTGTGCTGCCATCTGTGGAGGTATGGAACGTCGAGCCACAGTGGCTGGTATACCTCTCTGGGCTATTGCTCATTTATTTTTCAGCAGCTAGTTATGGTAACAGCAGAATGTTAATAAATTATAACCCCCCCCCCCCCAAATAGAATGGGTAAGCAAAAAAGAGATAATTAGACACATGACATGTCACATTAATTTATTTTTTCAATAAACTTTGGCAATACATAAGCAATTATAATTTATTATTGTACAGCTTTGCTACATCCATGTATGATGGTAAGGTATTAGTGTGTCATAAAAATAAATGTATTTCACTACTATGATATAAAAGAGCAGCCTTTATGTCCCTATGATGGACACGGTACATGCATTCAAATGTAATAATTGCAATTACCGTATTTAAATTGTTCCTGAGATAATACTGATGTTGTTACTATTTTAAAAATACTTATCCTGTAATAAAAAATAATTGCTTCTTCTTTCTATTGACCCCCACACTCATTTAATCTGTTGTTTTAATTGACTGATGTAAGCAGCAAGAATTATTGGGGAAGGCATGCATGCTTTGGATCAAGGTTGAGGTATGCCTGCTCAAGATGCTAGTGATTGAGAGAATGAAAAGAAATGTAATGCTTGAATTTGGACCCGATTCATACTTTCCCTGTGCCTGTCTGAGGCAAAGTAATCTCCCCTGTTGCACCTCATGGTTTGCAGTTATTTCCTCTGCAGCTGTACAGTGCCAACAAGTAATATATATGAAGCATAATGAGTAACTGTGCTGGCTAGCTAGATCATCAATGCCATATTATAGACAGGTTATTAGTCAGTATACTTATACAACTGAAGGGTGCTTGCAGTCCTAAATTCAGCCTCCCATTGGCTTAAGAGGTCCTGATTCAGTTTTCTTTAGTTTTGGAGTCCTAATCAGAATTTTGTGAGAAATAGGCTTCTGACACCCTTTGTATAAGTATCTTTTAGCTATACTGGAACCATTGACCACTGGTGTTATTCATCTAAATTCACTGCATTTCCACCGTGTGCCACAAAGAAACTTCCTGACAGGTGCATTTTCTAAACTAAGCACTATCCAGAGTGCCGATGATCATAAGACAGCCCAAACTAAATTTTTCACTTTTTTCTTTAAGAAAAGAAGAGAGCAAATGAAAAGGCATTACAGAATCAATAAATAATAAATAGTAACAATTGAAATAGAAAAGAAGCTGAAAAGAAAGCTTAATTCAAGTATAGGTTATACCTAGCACTGACCATATGAAGAAATACGTCACAGTGACACATTCATCCTTCACACATTTCCTTGTCAAATCAGAACTTCAATTTCTGGCACACATTATCAGGCTTGTATGTACCGCCGAATAATGTTAAAGGGGATATACAACAGCTCACGTGTTGTTAGCCAGAATGAAAATAATTTATTTTCATACAGCAACACAATAACATCACAAAGTGTGTGTACATATGTATTCAGACCCCCTCTTTAATTAAAATTATCATTTCAATGGATTTGAACCAGGCAGCAGCTTTTGTTTGTTTCTCTAAGCTCATAGCACTTAGTACCTTGTGCACACACACACACACACACACACACACACACACACACACACACACACACACACACACACACACACACACACATGCACACGCACACACACACACACACACACACACACACACACACACACAGGTTCTCCATATTGAACATTGAATCTCCTGGCTATCTATTCACACAATCTAGAGAGCACAGTATTAGTTGCAAAACTCTTAAGGGGAGAGAATGGACTTTGAACTGGATGACATCATTAGTGTATTGCACAGAAGATGTTTCTGTAAAAAAAATTGAATAAGGAAGTTGTATGCCAAGTTGAATTTATTCTCCTCAGGGGAAGTGGATACAGCAACAAGTGTTGCAGACATCCAAATACAATTTCCACACATTGAGGATCAAACCTTCTACCTAGCTATTTACACAATCTAGAAAGCACAGCATTAGTTATAAATGCCACAGGAGAAGTCTGACTCTTAATGGAAGAGAGTGCACTTTTGACCTGATGACCTCGTCAGTGTGTTACAGAGAGGATGTTTCTGATGACCTTATCAGTGCATTAGAGAGAGGATGTTTTTGTAAAAAGTGGGATGAGGGAGCTGTATGCTCAGTTAAATTTATTCTCTCAAGAAGTGGATACTGCACCAAGAGTTACATACACAAACACATACAAGTTTCCTATTGTTGAGCATTGAACTTTCTACCTATCTAGTTAGGTAATCTAGAGGGTCCTTTATTGGTTACAAGCATCACAACAGAAGTCTGATTCTTAAGGCGAGAAAGAGCAGTTTTATCAGGATGACCTCATCACTGTGTTTCAGAGAGGATGTTTCTTTAAAAAGTGGGATAATGGAGCTTTGTGCAAAGTTAAATGTGTTCTCTTCATGGGAAGTGTATACAACACCAAACATTACACACAACACACACATTTCCCATGTTCATTATTGAACATCTTGCTTATCTAGTTACACAATCTAGAGAGCACACTATTATTTGTAAGCACCACAAGAGAAATCTTACCTTAAGGATGTGAAAACGTGCATTTTGTACTTATAGAAAATCCACTGTTTGGAACAGATGATACTGTGCATCATAGGTTGTGTAATAAATGCATATGGGTGCACAGAACAATGAACCATCACTGTGATCCCATGTAAGTGCATACTTCTCTACTAACTTTTAGATACTGTCCTTCATGTATATTGAGTTAGTGTGAGGGACATTGACGTATTTCACAGTATAGAATACCAAAGAAATTTGGAGTTATAAACCAGTGGATTATCTATCAGACTTTCCTGCCACTTCATGCTGGGATGAATGCACCCTTGTTTTATGTCAGAGTTGCACAATGTGCATTGACAAGACATTCACAGGACAGTGCACTGTAGAATAACAGTGATGGATTATGTCAGAAGAGGTTAGCCAAACTTTTAACAAAGCTGTGAGTATAAACATTGGAAAGCACAAATATTAAACAACTGAAATAATTGAGTCGACATCTGAATGAAATCAAGATAATGTGTTGACAAAATTAATACAGATATACAAATATTGTGCAACCTAAAACAATAATTATTTGATTTTTTTTTTATTTTAGTTTTTGATGTTATGCTGCCAAAGTGAGTTGCACTGCTGATGACAAAGTATTAACGCATACGTAATCACATCTTGAAGTGTTTTACTTAGAATGGAAGTTAGCAGTTCTCTATGTTGCACTGTACCAGCGTTTGCACAGAGATCTGTAAAGGACAGGCTTCATAATAGGGAACAAGCCCATTAATATAGCAGCAGTATTATGATGTGAAAAGGAAAGGTGTGGAGAAGAGTACCAGGTTAATGTGACTGAAAACAATAAAATCAGAAGATATTGCCATAAGCTATGTATTTCCATTTAGCCTTAGTTTTATTTGTTGCCTGGTGACAGACATTCTGCAAATGTGGAGGCAGGACAATAATAATACATAAGGTAGTAAAAAACAAGAAGGTAGCAAACCCGGTAAGTATTCCAGAAATAAAATAAACCAGGTGCTCCAAGGGACCAGAACTCATATCCACAAAATGTTTATTGTCTTATAGCTTAAAAAAGTTTAAAAACAAACTGCTGTTGTAAAAAAATCAAACAGATTTAATGCTTTCGTCTTTCAAGTGAGTGACATCATCAGAATGTGATGATGTCATTCACTTGAAAGACGAAAGTGTAAACATGTTTGATTTTTTTTACAACAGCAGCTTGTTTTTAAACTTTTTTAAGCTGTAAGACAAAAAATGTTTTGTGGATATGAGTTCTGGTCCCTTGGAGCACCAGGTTTATTTTATTTCTAATAATACATAAGGGAGAAGATACATTAACAGGGCGAGATGGAAGCAGGGAAAAAGTAGCTTATGACAGAAGAAGGATAATGTTGGGTTACAATATGTAGCAAACAGGTACACATAAAATAGTGTACCAAAAAAAGTCAGTAACACTTTGCTAATGGCTGGATTAGAACCCTTGAAAGAAGTCAAAAATCTATCCATACATGTAAGCATTATCTCTTCACATCACAAAGGAATTACTATGTCACAAAAGTTAAACAACACATAGGAACTCATACTTTATTACATCCAGTAGCCGAAGAATTGTTACATTAACTGTTTTACAGTATTGCCTTTCTTCTTTATTCCCATAGTTCATAGGCTCATAGGTAGGTACTAGGCTATCTGCCCGAAGGCATTTATAAGCCTAGCTGGAATGTGTTGGCTTTCGCTGCCCCCTTAGTTAGTTCCCTGTGCCTCTGTCCAGCAGAGCCATTGAAGTGATCCCTGGAGTAAACTTTCTGTTTCCCATCCACTCGTCAAGGTTTCTCTTGAAGAGGGTTAGCGAGGAACTCTACCTAATGTAGATTGGAATCTTGTTCCAGAGCATGGGGAGTCTCTGGGACAAGAATCTATCCCTCCAGCACATCCTATTTATTGTTGTGGTGAGGTTTAGATCCCTGGAGCAAGTGGCTCGAGGGGATATGGTTTTCTTTAGGTGGAGAATGTCCATCAATTCTGGGTTGGACATGGCCTTGTATGTCAGGCAGAGATCACCTCTGAGTAGGCGGTATGCAACCGAGTACAGCTGGAGTTTCTTCAGTCAAGTTGCATAGGGCATCTGCTTGAGGCCAGTGATCCTCTTGGTGAGGAACTTTTGTGATCTTTCCAGTTGTTGCAGGTGTCTTGTAAGGTACATCCCAGATGGGGCATTGTACTCTATGACTGGTCTGATGAGTGATGCGTAGAGGGGCCCAATGACCTCTTTCGATCTGGATGCAAACCCTTTTGTGATTAGGTGGGCCACATAGAAGGATTTTCTAACCACTTTGACAATGTGATTATCAAAGGAGAGGTTACTATCTAGTTGGGTCCCCAGATCTGTTATTATGTCTTCCATATTTAGGGGGCTACCACCTATGTGGTAGTTTGTGGGTACTTTGTTTTTTCCAAAGTGGATGACTATGCACTTTTTGGCATTTAGCTTGAGACCATGATTTTGACACCAGGTATCTGTCTCAGTGAGATCCTTTTGGAGGATGTCTGTGTCAGCTGGAGAGTCAATTATAGCCCCTAGTTTGCAGTCGTCTGCGAACTTGGTGAGCCATAGTCCTCCTGTGCTTGCATGTTCCTCTGAGAAGTATATACCGAACAGGAGGGGTCCTAGGACTGAGCCCTGGGGAATGCCACTTGTAACAGGTTTAGAGTCAGGCCTAGCTCCTGCAACTCTTACCATGTGGGTTTTGTCTGTGAGCCAGCTGGCAACCCATCTCATGATGTATGGGTTTATGTTCAGGCAGGTGAGCTTGTCTATAATACCTGAGTGGGGAATAGTGTTGAAGATCTTTGCGAGGTCTAGGTAGGCTGTGTGGACCACCTTTGCCTCATCTATAGCCTTGGTAACCATCTCAAAGAAGTCCACCAGGTTTAGGAGGCATGATCTACCCTTAACAAAGCCGAACTGGGTTGGGTCCAGGTTTTTGAGGATTCCAATGTCTCTGTTAATGAGATCCATGATGATGCGCTCCATAGCTTTGCAGACCAAGCTAGTCAGGCTTATAGGGCAATAGTTCCTGGGGTCCTTTGTAGCTCCACCTTTGTGGAGCGGAATAACCATTGCTGTGCACCACTCTGTGGGCATGTAGTCTGTGGAGAGGCTGAGTTTAAACAGTGTGTTTAGGTGAGGGGTTAGTTCATCTTTGAGCTCATGTAGGACGCAGCCTGGGACAGCGTCTGGTCCCATTGATGCTGTGCTTTTGACTTTGGAAAGGGCTGTTTTACCCTGAGTGTGTGTGATTTCAGGGGCACTACATTCTTCTGGTATAGTTATGGGCCCTTTTGAGGGTGAGAGGGGGGTGAAGTTTGCACTGAACCTGTCTGCCAGGATGTTGGCTATATCGGTCGGTTCAGTGTGTTTTGTGCCATTCTGCACTAACTTCGAGCAGATCTGAGAATTGCCACTTAGATTCTTGACATAGCTAAAGAATGCCTTGTGGTTATCTTTGGAGTCCATGGCAATTTTTCTTTCGAAGCTAGCCTTGGATGATTTTATGAGGGAATGTAGTTTCTTGCTGATACTGATCAGGGATGTCTTCCCTTCTTGGGATTTTCTCTTTTCTATACTAGTTTCCTCCTTCTATTGTATACTTGTTTATGTCAGGGGTCCACCAGATTGTTTTCCTTTTCTTGGAGGAGTGAGTCTTGGTTTTGTTTGGGATAGCATGATTCATGCATTCTTGTAGGTGCCCATAGAGTGCATTAGTAAAGGATTTTGCAGCTTGGACAGCGTTATCCTTTAGCATGGGGGCTTTGAAACTTCCCACCTCGGTCTTAAGCAACGTGAAGTTTTCTTTTGAAAAGTATTTCATGGGTGTTTTCTTTGACCGGGGGTGGTGGCGGAATGTGGATATCCAGAGTGATTAGTTTATGGTCAGATCTAACCAGTGAGGGGTTGACCTCTGGTGTGGAAGGCCTTGTTGGTGATGACCAGGTCCAATATGTTGTCACCTCTGGTGGGGGTGTTAACCAGTTGATCCAGTGCATTTGAGTTTATAAATTCTAGGAAATGTTGGGCCAGGGAGTTCGTACTTGAGTAATTCTCCCAGTTAATCATTGCGTAATTGAAATCACTCAATATCAGGGTGTTTGGTAGGACCTTTATGTTTCCCAGTGTTTCCAGGAATGTGGAGTGGGGGTCCTGAGACATGTTGGGTCATCTGTAGCAAGCTATAATTTGAATAGCAGTTTTACCCTTTGTTAGTTGCACGTGGATGATCTCTGAATTATCGTGCTGTGCCACTTACCTGAAAAAATAAACAACCTCTGCAATGCTCAAACCCAGGACCCTGCATAGCTTAGACACAGTGATTTACCACAAATTCATGCCAGATAGCTATGGTACTCTAGTGCAGTAGATTTAAACACATTTGTGTGAAAGCAACTAGACCATTGTGGATTAAATTGAAATCATCAACTTTTCCAATAAGAAGTTAACCAGCATTCACCTTCACTCAGCAATGTTGTTCTATGCTAACCTCTGTGCAAATGCTGAGGACATAAAGTGAAGCTTTTTCCATGGGTCATTTCTGGCTATGTGTGTTGTGTGTAAATCTAGTTTTTACCAGATTAAATAAATGAAAAGGGGTGGGTAGGACAGTAGTGAAAATGGGGTTGGCAAGCAGAGGGTATGACACAGGGGAAAGAATGCAAGAATTTACAGGAGGGTTGTGGGAGAGAACCATAGCTATCAAATTCTTCACTATATAAATCTTCAGTTGTACACACAATTTAGTGACTTTGAAGAGTCACCACACCAATGATGGATGACAACAACAGAATAATTTTGTTTGGCCAATTGGACCAAATAAAGTGTGTCAAGATGATTCAAAGGTGAAGTTGAGCTATGTATTAGGCATAATTGTTTTTGTGGGACAGGTGGATTTTTTATTTGGGAGAGAGACAAATGCTGTGGGTGGATGTTTAAGAATGAGATGATCATGTAGGTAGGGTAAGTTAGGAAGCATGCATGGACATTCATGACATACAAAAGGTTGGGGGAGACCATGATTGGGGTTAGGTAGGGGAAATCAGTAGTTCATCCACATCCAATTTGAGAATAGTGAGACTGTAGTCCTCCAGCTCAGAATTGTCATCATTGTTTCCTGTAGCAGCTCCCTGGATCAGTGCTGTTTGTAGCACTGCATCTGCAATCTGACGAAGGACCTGTTCATCCCCACCAATATGTGCACCAAGGCCCCTTCCTATGATATCTTCTGCCTACCCTGTCAGACCCTGCCAGGTGACCAAATTGCCACCTCCAGTTGTACTGCCCCTGGGGGGTAACAGTAGACCAGCAACTGGGGCAGAGCTACCTAAAGCAGTTGGTGCAGGTAGGACAGAGGTTGTGGAGGCAATGCTGACAATTTGTGACACTGAAGTGTTGGGTGATTGTGCTGCCATCTGTGGAGGTATGGAAGGTCGAGCCACAGTGGCTGGTATACCTCTCTGGGCTATTGCTCATTTATTTTTCAGCAGCTAGTTATGGAAACAGCGGAATGTTAATAAATTATAACCCCCCCCCCCAAATAGAATGGGTAAGCAAAAAAGAGATAATTAGACACATGACATGTCACATTAATTTATTTTTTCAATAAACTTTGGCAATACATAAGCAATTATAATTTATTATTGTACAGCTTTGCTACATCCATGTATGATGGTAAGGTATTAGTGTGTCATAAAAATAAATGTATTTCACTACTATGATATAAAAGAGCAGCCTTTATGTCCCTATGATGGACACGGTACATGCATTCAAATGTAATAATTGCAATTACCGTATTTAAATTGTTCCTGAGATAATACTGATGTTGTTACTATTTTAAAAATACTTATCCTGTAATAAAAAATAATTGCTTCTTCTTTCTATTGACCCCCACACTCATTTAATCTGTTGTTTTAATTGACTGATGTAAGCAGCAAGAATTATTGGGGAAGGCATGCATGCTTTGGATCAAGGTTGAGGTATGCCTGCTCAAGATGCTAGTGATTGAGAGAATGAAAAGAAATGTAATGCTTGAATTTGGACCCGATTCATACTTTCCCTGTGCCTGTCTGAGGCAAAGTAATCTCCCCTGTTGCACCTCATGGTTTGCAGTTATTTCCTCTGCAGCTGTACAGTGCCAAAAAGTAATATATATGAAGCATAATGAGTAACTGTGCTGGCTAGCTAGATCATCAATGCCATATTATAGACAGGTTATTGGTCAGTATACTTATGCAACTGAAGGGTGCTTGCAGTCCTAAATTCAGCCTCCCATTGGCTTAAGAGGTCCTGATTCAGTTTTCTTTAGTTTAGGAGTCCTAATCAGAATTTTGTGAGAAATAGTCTTCTGACACCCTTTGTATAAGTATCTTTTAGCTATACTGGAACCATTGACCACTGGTGTTATTCATCTAAATTCACTGCATTTCCACCGTGTGCCACAAAGAAACTTCCTGACAGGTGCATTTTCTAAACTAAGCACTATCCAGAGTGCCGATGATCATAAGGCAGCCCAGACTAAATTTTTCACTTTTTTCTTTAAGAAAAGAAGAGAGCAAATGCAAAAGGCATATCAATAAATAATAAATAGTAACAATTGAAATAGAAAAGAAGCTGAAAAGAAAGCTTAATTCAAGTATAGGTTATATCTAGCACTGACCATATGAAGAAATACGTCACAGTGACACATTCATCCTTCTCACATTTCCTTGTCAAATCAGAACTTCAATTTCTGGCACACATTATCAGGCTTGTATGTACCGCCGAATAATGTTAAAGGGGATATACAACAGCTCATGTGTTGTTAGCCAGAATGAAAATAATTTATTTTCAGACCGCAACACAATAACATCACAAAGTGTGTGTACATATGTATTCAGACCCCCTCTTTAATTAAAATTATCATGTCAATGGATTTGAACCAGGCAGCAGCTTTTGTTTGTTTCTCTAAGCTCATAGCACTGAGTACCTTGTGCATGAAGATATGTTTGTGACAGATGGAATTTCTTCACTCTTTAGTGTCTAGATTGCTGAGAAAAGTACAGCATTGCCAGGCATGTTTGTGATACACAAGGCATCCTAAACTAATCACTTTTTTGCCAGGTAGTGAACCATGTTTGCACTCTGTCAAGTAGAAAGCAGATGCAGATTAAAAAAAAATACATATTGTGAATAACTGAAATGTCAATTATGAACAGGATTTGAACAATGCATCATGTGTCCTATTTCACTCAATTCACTTCATTTACACCTTGTACCATACAGAAAGTTACATGACAGGTGTATTTTCTTCACTGAGTACTATCCAGAATGTTGACAGTCACACAATGCCACCAGGATTGTTTGTGCTATATTAGGCTGCCTAAACTAAACTTTTCACTTTTTTCCTTACGGTGAGAAAGTTCATTTTGCAATGCCAAGTGGTGCACAAATGCAGGAGGCAATATTTATCAGCAGCATTCACATTTTTTTTTTTGGATAAAAATTTTGAAGGAACACAACATGAATCACAGTGTATATCTAGCAATCAGCAGAACTACTACTGTATTACACTGACATACTCAGCCTTCTCACATCTCCTTGCCACATCAGTACTATCATGTATGTGTCACAATAGCAGGACTTTAGCTAATGCCATGGCAATGGAGAAAGGCACAGGGAACAGCAGGATCCCACTCCCACAGTGACACTACTTCCAGTGCTCCATCAGTGACTCAGGTGTCCAAACCCAGCTGTGGTAGGTCATGGGGTCAGGGTCATGGTCATGAACATAGTCATGAGGTGACCTTGTCCAGTAGACATCACTCATATCTAGGTAGCATTGCAGCTTCTACACAGGACCATGGAAGTAGAAGTGCAAATTCTAGCAGAGGTGGTTCTTGTGGTTGGAGAGATGACTGTAAACTGACTACTCTGAACTATTACCTTTGCAAATGTCTTTGTGACTTAGGGTTATGTACATGTCTGATGCAGTCAGTGTATAGCTAATATTTGCTTACTCAGAAGCTTGCATTATCAATATGTATTGCAGGCAAAAAGTTTTTGATTTCTTGTTCCTACTCATTTGTGAATAATGCTTATATAATTGTTTAATATCATTGTATTTCAGTCATTAAAGCAGTGGATGCAGTAGGTACTTCAGTCTTGCCTCTTAATGTAGTTGTGCAAATGAGGGTATAACTGACCTGTTTAATGTTTTATAGATGCTAGCCAATTGAAATGCTTGGTGCACAGTATTCATAGATTGCTACTAGACTAATAACCTGTGTGGGGGGCTTTCTAAGCCTAGTCAGGTTTTCCTAAAAGAATATCGATGTCCTGTTTGCGAATAGAACATTGAGGGCCAGGCACATATAAGCTATTTCTGTCCATAAGGGATATGGGTGCCAGGCCCGAGGTAAATTTCCTATTCCCCAGCCTCTGGTCTAGGTTGCACTTAAAATGGAGGGGTAGCCTGTTCCATAGGAGGGCAGTCTCTGGGGAAACATATTTGTCTCTCTAGCATGTTCTGTTTAAGTCACAGAACAAAATTCAGGTCCCTAGACCTTATATTTCTGGTACTATTTGACTAATTGAATATGCAGGAGATTCATAAGTGTGGGGTTTGTGAATGTCTTATAAGTCAGGGAGTATATATTATCGAATGGTAAGAATGTCGAACTCTCATATGAGCGAAAATGCACAAGAACGAATTTGTGTTTTTGGGGTCGTGGTACAGTGAGGATTGGAATATTTGCCCTTTCCTCACTGTAGTGCAACCTCGGAGTTGGAATATATATTTAGTGGGGGAGGGGGGTGCAGCCCCCTGCAATAGCAAGTTCGTTCTCATGTGTTTTCGCTCATATGAGTGTTCAACATTTTTATCATTCGGTATGGTAATATAAACCCAAGCCAAGCATACATCACCTCTCAGCAATCTCTAGGAATGAGTAGAGGGGAAATGGCTTTAAGGCACACTGCATAAGGCAGGTCTGTTATGCCTTGTATTCTTTTTGAAAGAAACCTCTGAGGTCACTCTAATTGCTGCATATGCCAGGTCAGATACATGCCAAAAGGAGCACTGTACTCTACAATTGGTCTGATAAGGGTGGAGTACAGTGGGATAATGACCTCTTTGGACCTAGATGCCATACCCTTACTTACAAAAAGCACTACATAAAAGGATTTCCTCACCACTGTAGCCACATGACAGTCGAAGGTAAGACTACTGTCTATATGCGTATCCAGATCCCTGACCACTGGGTCAACACTTTTGGGCGTATTACCAACATGGTAATTAGCTGGGATTGTTGACTTCCCGAAGGGTTCAGTTATGCATTTCTTAGCATTAATTTTAAGAGCATAGCTTTGGCACCATTTGTTAGTCAGAGATAGACATTCTTGAAGAATGCTAGTGCCTGCAGGGGAGTCGATGATAACCCTCAGCTTGCAATCATCTGCAAATATAGTCAGCCATAAACCCTCAGCATTTGCTTACATTTCATAGAAACAGATTCCAAAAAGAAGCGGGCCAAGTACAGAACCCTGTGGGACTCTGCTAGTGACTGGCCTCTTGGTGGTGGTGGCCTCACCTATTTTGAACTCCTGGGTCCTGTCAGTGAACCTGTTGGCTAGCCAGTGGGTGAGAAAAGGGTTTATACCTACATTAGTGAGCCTGTCTATAATGCCTGAGTGGGGTATTGTATCAAAAGCTTTGGCCAGAATGAGGTAAGCTGTGTGCACAATCTTACTGTCATCCAATGCTTTGGTGACCCTCTAAAAAAATCCACCAGATTTAATAGGCTTGACCTTCCTTTAACACAGCCAAACTGTGATGAGACTAGCATTTGCAGGCTACTTATGTACTCATTTATCATGTCCATGATAATACTTTCCATGGCCTTACATAAAAGGCTGGTAAGACTTTTGGGCCTATAATTAACTGAATCATTGACTGGATCTCCTTTGAGCAGAGGAATGACTGTAGCCATTTTCCATTCCTTGGACACAAAACTTGACTGCAGGCTCCATTTGAAAAGTGATTCAAGTGAACCAAAGAAGTCACATTTCATGCTATTTATTAAGTATAATAGGTGTTATCGGGGCCCACTGATGCAGTGTTTTTGGCCTTGGAAAGTTTGTTGCCTTGGAATGTTTGGGGGGATTGTGGTATTTTCTTTGGACTATCAGGGGAATGGGGGGAGAAATTTGAGCTGAACTTGTCAGCCAAAAGCTTGAGAATGGCCTCAGGTTCAGTGTGAGTGATGCCATTTACAATAAGTTCTGCACATTGTTGTGCATTTCCCCTACAGTTACGGACATAGCTGAAGAAAACTTTGTGTTTTTTCTTTCCCTGAGAAACTACTTTTTCTTCAAATTTAGCCCTTGAAGTATTAATTAACCCTATTAGTTGCCTGTTTAAATTGGTCAGGGGGGTTTAGCATGTGTGACTGTGTTCTTCCTATGCTTGGGCAAGATTTTGTTTCTTTTGTTGTATAACTGATTGATATTGTGATTGCACCAGGGTGGCTTTTCTTTTAAGTTTGTCCTATTCTTAATAAGAGTGGGCATAGCTCACTCTATACAGCTACCAATATGGCTGCAAAGAGATTCTGTAAAGGGCTCAGCATATGCTATGGTGTTTACTGGGTTTCGAGGAGCCAAGATGTCACTTAGTAGAGAGAAGTTAGCCTTGGAATAGTTTCTAAAGGGTTTTAGTTTTGCTGGATCCCCAGATTTAATTTTTATTTCAAGTAATACTGCATTATGGTAAAATCTGACAGGCCTAGACATTACATTGGGTGAGGAATATCAGCAGCCCCCATGTTTGTGAGTACAAGGTTAAGGATGTTTGTACCCCTGGTAGGAGAATGGACTAACTGTTCTAGGATATTGGTATTAGTAAAGTTTAGGAATTGCTGGGCTTGTGCATTTGAAGTGGTGTAGGATTCCCTATCAATAGAGATGTACTGACATCTCCCATGAATATCATATTGGGATGAGTGGTAAGGGACTGTAGTACATTGAGTTAGGTAGTAGAAGTTTCATGGGGCATAAAGGTGGACTTAAGTTTCAAGGGTATGGTATGAGACCCTATTTATGGTGAGTCTCACATGTATGAGTTCCAGTGGGTCATACACTTTAACTAGTCTGGATGTGAGGTTGATTTTAACATAGACTGAGACTCTACCATCTTTAGTTCCCTCCTGTGCAGTAGCTGGTCTAAAAGTATGAAAGCCATTATAACCTTGCATTGCTGGGATAATCTCCATGATTTTAAGCAATGTCTCTGTTATTGCACAGATATCTACACCCTCCAGAGGGAGAAAGGCTTGCAGGGAGTGAAGTTTCTTGTTAAGACTTCTAGCATTGAGCAGTACCACCTTCAGATATTCCTTCATAGGTTCAGTTAAGCTGGGAGGTCTATCAGTTTGACATTGCCTAAAAAAAGGCATTATGAGGGTGGAAAGGTATTTGCTAATATCAAAGAGCCTGGAGAGGATAAGTGCAGACCATGCCAAGCAAAGCAGCATGATCTGTCAATCATGTCCTCCCAGGCCGTCAAATATTCTACCCCCTTGCATTGACATCAAAAGCAAAGCCAATTGTTAAAATCAGTCATTTTCTGTTGGTAATGTGGCATCATTCTTGGAAAAGGTAGGCTCTTACTTGCCTGAGACACGTAATTTACAAGGTTTATCATGTCTCACTTTTAAATGCAGTCTCGTTTTTAAATATATTGGTTATAATACATAACAATATGTTGCCAAAATCTGACATACAAGATTTTATAAATGTACAGCTCAGACAAATGCTATGCTTAGGGGTATATATATATATATATATTTTTTTTTATATGAGAGTACTTGGTTATACATTTTTTTTTTCATTACAGGTTCCACTTTTACATTGTCATTACTACTGGTAACAGTTGTGCTGTTGGTGGTTGTCCCTGTCTGATGCTATCAGAACACAGCCATTACATGGTTAAGTAAAGTTTGCGGAGTTTGACAGGCATCAGTTTTCCTATATGTATGTGTGTGGGATCCTAGGCTTTGACCTAGGAAGTAATTGTGTTGCTATTCTTTGCCTCTTAGCCACAGCCAGGACATGCTGTGCACACCTCTGTCTGCCAGCAACATCAATAGCTGGTGGTTCTACTTCAGACTCTACATCTGTAACTGCTGCTGCTTCTACAGCTGCTGCTGTTTCTGCTGCTGCTGCTGACCTTCCCTGTGGTCCTTGAAACTGTGGTCCAGCCTCTTGTTGTCCTTGTTGAAGTTTTTTCTTGAGTATTATATTGTGTAGTATGGCACAGACTGTAAGGGGGATTCAATAAGCCCTACATGGTCATTTTTTACCATATGCACATCACGCTGCAATGTACACATGGTAGCAGCGAGGTTTAGATTCAGTAAGCACTGTGTACAGGCCTACACCCCTGCACAAACAAAGTAAACACCATGGAATGCTAATTACATCATAATCAGCTGAATTGCATGCTAATCAGCCAATTCAACATGGTGGAGCTATTCAACAAGCTGTAAAACATTAGTGTAAACTCTGTGCTGGTTTTTCCTGCGAATTCTAAAACGTTTGGAATACAGCCACTTTAAAGAGTCTACATGGACAGAATGTTAGGGGCTGCTGCTGCTTTAATTCATTTGTATGTGCTACAGGCTGAAGCCAATGCTGCAGCTGCTGCCAACAGCACTAGGTTGAGAGGGAGAAGAGTTTTCAGGCCCCATTTAACTTTTCACAACCTACATGATATGGAAATTGTAGAGTGCTACAGAGTGGACAAGAACACACTACAGGAAGTCTGTGACCTCTGCCGTCCTCAACTCAGAGCCACAACCAACTGAGGGAACCCATCTCAGTGGAGACTAAGGTATGTGTGGCCCTTAGAATCTTAGCTACAGATACCTTTCAGAGACCAACAGGGGACATGCTGGCAGTGTCACAGGCATCAGCATCCAGGATCCTCCACCAGTTCCTGAATGCTATGCTCCAACATGCCAGTGATCACATATATTTTCCCCATAGTTCTGAAGAGAGGGCCAGAAATATGCAGGAGTTCTACCATGTAACACACTACCCTAAATTACTGGATGCCATATATTGCACGCATATAGAAATTAAGGCACCACCCGGGAAACAAGGTAGACTCTAAATAAACAGAAAAGGCTACCACTCTATCAACTGTCAAGTTGTGTAATTGTAGTTGTGTAATGCCAATGGAATAATCTTGAACATGCATGCTGGCACGCCTGGCAGTTACCAGTACTCACATATTCGGCACACGTCCCAAATGTACCAGATGTTTGCTAGGAGGGATATCCCACAGGGTCATTTACTGGTGGATGTAGGCTATGCACTGGAACCGTGGTTGATGACACCTATCAGAAATGCACACACACACCCATGGAAGAATGCCATAATGAGACACATGCTCAAACCAGAAATATCATAGAGCATGTGTTTGGGCTGCTGAAGTCACGGTTCCAGTGCCTAGATAAATCTGGGGGAGCCTTGAAGTACAATCCAAAGACATGTACAGAAATATTCACAGTATGCACCATGCTACACATCATCCTGAGGAAACAGCTTTAGCAGGATCAGCAAGGGGAAGCGGCACACATCCCACCACAGTCACTACAGCCACAGGCAGATGAGGAGTCACAGGGGAGCCATCAGAAGCTGTGCGTGTAGGCAGACATAGGCTTGCTCAGCATGCCCTTGCATTGGCTAACAGACAATGCATAACACACTCACTCACCACCTATAGGCAATTAACCTTCATCCTACTCACATACATATAGTAACTGATTCCAGGCAACTTGCACAACCTCTACCTCCCCGTGTATTGGCTGTGTACTGCTTGCATCAGACAGAGGTAGCCCTGAACTAAAACTGTGACAACTGCTGCATTTACAAGGCAAGTCCTGAACCTGGGGTGTATTGTTTTATAATATAAATGTGTGGCACATCCTTGTATTTCTTTACTTGGTCCAGTAAGCAAGTAAAAGTGAAAGGTTTACACAGAAAGTACCTTAACATTGGATAGCAGAGACTAATTTGACTTATATGTGTCCATTACAAAGTAGTAGGCCTTAAACACCAAGGATTCATAGTCATACCTCTCAAAAGTACTGATGATCACTGCATGCCCTCAATTTAGCACCATACGTTTGTACTGGAAAATAATTACAGAGAGAAGTTAGAAAGTAATGATACATATTACAGTTTCTGACTTCACAACCCTCACAAGATCATTCACTATAAAGTTGGGAAAATTTGATGCTATCAACTGCCTAACTTTCCAAGGCCAATATATGTCAAAATGACAATTAACAGTTCAATACCACAAATGCAGATATACTAAGCATTAAGTTAGTTATGCACTCTGACCATCAGACACAAAACTTATGTATCCCTGAATCCAAAAGATAGAAAACGGGCACATGGTACAGTTATCATCACTTGCACAGGGTGTTGCATTGGGGGGCAGGAAGTCTAGGCTGACACAAAAGTTCGGTGAGTTTATGTGAGTAAGAAAGAAAAGCAGGCAGATATTTGAATACACCAATAAATGGCCAGTGAGATAAAATGAGTAACTGTTGTGTGTGTGTTTCTTAAGGGGTCCTTTAGGTGAAATTGGTGTGTGAGTGTCTGCATGAACACAGCCAAGTACTGTGCTGGTTCTATATCTTGGTATGTTGGACAGGTGTGAGCCATGCATGGAAGAGGTGGAAGTTCATCGTTGTCATCCCCAATTATGAGAACTGGCTATGACAGGAGTTGCATTGACACATCCACGCCCACAGTCAGATGCAGTGCTGCATTATTTTTTTATGAAATATAGGTGTATTTCTGCATAGTTATTTACTACCCTATGTAATGAAGTTACCATCATTTATAAAAGATTCTTTTGATTTTTTAGACAAAATTAAAGTTATTGAGTGGACTGAAGACATGTATTGGGTGTCTGTTGACGTTAAAAGTCTATACACTTTTAAATAACATCAACATGGTTTAGAAGCTATTACGTTTTTCTTAGGAGACAGTCCATTAAGTAATTATGTATTAGAATTGATAGAATTTTGTCTTTTTAATAATTATTTTTGTTTTTGTGAAGACAACTATGTTCAGAAAATAGGCACTGCCATGGGTGCATCAATTGCACCTGCCTGTGCTAATCCTTTTATGAGCCTTTATGAGGTGGACATAATTTTTTCAAAACTTGTGTTGTTTCCTGTTATAGATTTATAGATGACCTAGTATTTTTGTGCAAGGGTGGGATGACTAATTTATCTGCCTTTGTTAAAGATTTGGATGTAAA
This sequence comes from Protopterus annectens, assembly GCF_019279795.1. Classification (NCBI taxonomy): domain Eukaryota; kingdom Metazoa; phylum Chordata; order Ceratodontiformes; family Protopteridae; genus Protopterus; species Protopterus annectens. The sequence continues at coordinate 652,848,441 of NC_056725.1, forward strand.
CAGGTTCCAAATAAAATTTGACGGACTTCAACAGGGCCATACTATAAGATTTCTGGATATTGATTTAACAGGTGCAATGGGGAAAAATTAAAACTAAAATTCATTGAAAGTTTGATAACAGTAATCATTTCTTACACAGAACCAGTTGCCATCCATCTCATCTGCTGGGCTCTTTACCCTATGGAGAGTTGCTGAGGGTCTACAGACTATGTACTGATGAGAAGGAATTACACAAGGAAATGTGTACTTCTATAAATATGTTTTTAAGAAAGGGTTATTTCACGAAAGATATCCAGAAGGCACTGGTTAAACTAAAAAATAATTCATTGGTACAAAATAATTTATCAGCAGCCAGTACCTATGTTATGAAATTCTACAGAAGCCATACTGGCAGTAACACTAGAATAGAGAAGTCAGAAGTCAGGCAAATGTATATAGTTATTTCTTACAATTTTTTTTCTCATGAACAAGTTAAGATAATCAAGCATTTTTGGTCATTTTTATTTAAATTTAAAGTATTTTGTGATACATTATGTAGATTTCCTATATTTTTCTACACAAGAGGTAGGAACATACAGGACATTGTAGTACACAATAAATTTGTTTAGCCAATGGATAAGTTATGCAGCACTTTAGGTATACTGGGCACTAGTGGTTGTACTAGATGCCCAGCATGCAAATATGTTGTTCATTTTTTTTAGTTATATCAATGGTGTTCCCTTTAGTCTTAAAGGATATTTTACTTGTGTAACATCTAATGTTATCTATGTTCTCAGATGCTCCTGCGGTCTCTTTTATATAGGTGAAACTAAGAGAAGTTTTAAACTGAGACTGCAGGAGCACATTAGAGACTTAAAAATGGAAAAAGTTGCTAGTCCTGTTGCCATGCATTTTAAGTTGTTTCATAACAGCAACCCAGACTCTCTGCAAGCCAGCATCATAGAACAAGTTAATAGGGGTGTTGGCAACTCTGAGTTTAAGAATAAACATCATTTGTTATGTAAAGAAAGTATTTATATTTCAAAATACAATACTTTAAGTCAATGTGGACTTAATACTGAATGTTCATGGAAACTTTTGATATAATTATTTTCTAAATATAATAGAAATATAGTATTTAATGTTTTAGATAGTAATTAGTTAAGTGTTTTAGAATTGATAGTTAATGTTTGTATAAAATGGCACTGTTTCTTCCTTACTGATGTACTCCTAGAAGGCATTTTTGCCGAAACGCTAGAGGTTTCAGACGTTCTTGCTAATAAAGTGCAAGCTGGTGATTTTTACATTTTTTACTGTCCTTTTTGTCATATTTGTCATATTTTCAAACTTCTTTGTTGTATCTTAGATGCAGTGCTGCTACCTGAATGTGATTGATGTCTGCTGGATGACCTCCCTTCATGGGGACACCCAGGCCCATAACCCCATGGCCTGTCACATCTGGGTGTGGACAGCACACTCACTGATGAAGCAATGGAAGTACTGACACTATGGCAGTGTGAACTGGAATGGCCACATTGACTGATAGCAGATGATGTGGCTGACCTATGCCCATGTGAATGCCATTCCCCTCCCCTCATATTTTCCATTATAGACAAAGCTCACTCCATGTCATTCATCCAATCCTCTGAATTGGCAACACGGTGGAGGCAGTCATGCATGTCAGTCGGTGTCACATCTACAACCCTGAGAATTCATCTGGAGAACTTATGGGACCATGCCTGTGCCTTCATGATGACATTAAACATACACTGAGTGGCACAGGAAGAGACACCTGCACCAGGTGGAGGAGGACAGCAGGCCCCCTTCAAGCACCCCTATCAACCATCCTACATGGCACCTCACCCACACTTTGGCTATGGCCAGACTCAGCATGCACTGAAGCCACAGTAGCCACACTTCCCTTATCAATGACCTTGCTCTCCACCTATCCAATATCTGTAGCCTAACTGAAATGGGTAGGCATAGGCCTACTGGCTGTGTCTGATGGAATTGCATGGGATGGCTGTATGTCAACCTCAGTGTCAGATTCAACCTCTGCACCCCCCAACTGTGCCCAGTTAAATGGATGACATCACCACTATTTATTAGCTGGATTTTTATGCTAAAAAGTGTTTGAAGTGCACAATAACACTGTATAGCAACAACTCATATATGTATTTGCAGAACAGTATACACAGTATGAGACTGAAAGACCCACTCATAGCTGGACTCAAACATCATACATATGTAGTTACATAATGTACAAAGCACAGCATCAAAGTCATTCAACACAGAATTTGTATTCCAAATGTGATATTCTACAGCTATGTTAACAGTGTATAATTACTGTGAGGCCAAAAAGTTATCCTTCCTGGGCAGGCTAGGATTTGCTAGTGTCACAGAGTGCCAATGTAATTTAATCTCATAATTAGAAGTCTACATAAAAGTGGTTTTGAGGTGGGTAATGGTATATATGACAATGATAATTGTCACACTATTAAAGCAGTGACAGAATCAAACCACCTACCTGTTCACTTACATATTATCTGTACATCACATTATCAGCAGCCTATACAGCATCTATGAAGGGATGACGTGGATGACATCAGCAGTGTTTTGCAAAAATATGTATCTGGTAACATTAGTTTTACAGCCATCAGGAGTTGTAAAAGTTGCCATAGCAAAGATGTCCAAAACAATCATGACTTCATTGGCAGTCACACATGTAGGAGTTAAGCACTGCTGTATTTGAACATCCTACCTATCTGGTTATACATTCTACAGAATAGTGTAAGACATACAAGCACCACAGGAGAAGTCTGACATTTAAATAGCTTCAGTTCACTTGCAAAATAATCACCTCATCAGTGTGTTGAACCAGGGGTGTAGGGAGACAATATAATGCTGTAATTGTGTGCTCTTATTGATGCCACACAGAACACCTGCTATTTGAAAAATTAAAACATCCCCCTCACTCCACTAAACAAACAATTGCATCACTTTTCCTATAAAAAACATTAAATGGAAATTTTCAAACCATAACACTGTTATTTGAAGCATTAATTTACAAATCTATGGGCAGAATACTGTATAAAAAGCAATGATTTATTTAATTAATGTATAGCAAGTTTTAATCAATACAGTATAAACAGTATGCAAAGCTACGCCATTGTGGATATGAAATGTTGACTTAAGGTATGCTGGAGTCATCTATCTCTTTAAAACATTTATCCAGAGTAGAGTTTTATTGAGCATATGTTCACTTAGTTATTAACATTCTCATACACAAACACAAGTCTTCCATGTTGTGCACCGAACCTACTAACTGGCTAGTTACGCAATCTAGGGAGTAATGTACTAAACATCAGTGCCACAGGAGGGATCTAAATCATAAGATGAGAGAGTGCACTTTTGGCAGGATGACTTCAGTGTATTTCATAAAGGATGTCCCCATAGAAATTGGTATAAGGGAGATGTGCGCACAATTAAATGTATTCTTTTCAGTGTGCACAATTAAATGTATTTTTTTTCAGAGGAAGTGGAGACAGCACTAAGCATTATACACACACACACATCTTCCATGGTGGGCATCAAATCTCTAACCCATCTAGTTATACATCTAGACAACAAAGTAATAGTTGCAAGCACCACAGGAGAAGTCTGACTATTATTGAGAGAGAGAGAGAGAGAGAGTGCACCTTAAACCAAAAATAATGGACTGGATAATGTCCAACATGAAATATAAACACACTCAGGCATGGAAATCTCATCACAAGTAAAAATGAGCAACTTCAAAAAAGAAAAAGTTTTAATAAAAGCAGATTGAGCACTTTCGTCCATATAATTTACAATGACTTCATCTAACAACATTTAAATACATGCAGTTTAACTGACAATTAATAAAAAATCCTCCCTAACATTTAAATATTCATCAAAAAGTGGAAAATTTACTTAAAGGTGCAAACACTATAAATTGGTTAAATAAATGTTTTCTAAAATCTTTCCATGCCCATATGGTAAATATATTAATTCAAATAGCCAATAGGATTTATAACACAATAAGTAAATAGGTGAATGGATAAATGACTAAATATATAGTTAAATGTTTAAGTATATAGTTAAATATACTAAAGTTTCACAGCTTGAAGCTTTGAAATGCTGTTTAGGGAGATAGCTTATTTTAATCCTGGGATGTGCTGGCATTCATCCTAATTTGCCATAGAAGCTGCCTGTACTCAAGTTTGTATTCCCAGAGAATGCCCCTAGGATTTAACAAAACTTAGTCTAGGATAAAAAAGATAAATTTACTGTTCTCATGGTATTCTAACTGGTGCTTGAATAATGCATTGTTGTTGCAAATACTAATGTCATACATATGCTCATAAATTATTTTCTTTAAAGCACATTCAGTTTTCCCAATGTAATATGCATGACAGAAGTCACAGAATGCCAGACATACAACCCCAGTGGTATTACACTCACCACTATAAGATGCTTTAAGTTCCCTGTCAATAGTGTTTAACTTAATTAAATCACCTTCAAAATGTATTTACATTGGAAACATCTCCCACATGTCATTGTTCCCTTTTAAAATTTTCATTAGTTAACCATTTATTGCATGTTTCTATTTTTTTCTTTTATGTTAAGATGTCTTTTATGAGTGAAATCAGGTCTACTTCCAAGTACATTCTTACAAGTATCATTGTAGTCAATACACCGTCAGTTATTGATTAAAAATGCCTTCAACATAATTACTCAACTCCATATGTTATAGTACACTCATAATTATCTAACTCCAATTTGTGATCATTAATTTTGTCCTGTTTATTCTTATCAAAATTACCATTGCCCAATAGTGGTGAAAGTATCTTTTAATTTCTTTTGACTATAACTATACATGCTCGCTAAGTTCCATTAATTTTTCAGATGTTACCATTACAAAGGACCTCTTAAAGGGAGCATTTTTTTCTAATTTATACAGGAAGCCAGCCTATTCTAATAACATTTTGCACTACACAAGCAGCCATCCATGGAGTCAAAAGAAAGCTGGTTAAAGGCCAAATGGTTTGGGCATCTAGACTTATATCTAGGGATAATCTGTTGATTGAAATTGAATGTTTCGGGAAAGGGGGTACCCTATGAATATGCTAAATGAAATTAGACACAAAGTTATAAACAGGGAAAGAGGAATGCTGGAAAAGGTGCTTAGGAATGAGAGGGTCAGGTAGGTAGGGCAGGTTAGGAAACATCCACAGAAATACAAGATATACAAGACGGACAGGGATGGTGATGGAGACATAAGGTTGGGCGACACCAGAATTGAGGATAGGTATAGACATTGGAGGTGCACCCATGTTCAGCTTGAGAAAAGTGAGAATCTAGTTGTCACCCTCAGAGCTGTCATCACTGTCTCCTGCAGTAGCTCCCTGGGTAAGTGTTATACATGGTATCATCTTTGCAATGTAATGCAGGAGCTTTTCAACTCTAACAACATGTGCACTGAGTCATCTCTCCATTATATCTTCCACCACTTCTGTCAGCTCCTGCCAGGTGGCAAAATCACCACCTCTACTACTACTGCTCCCAGAGGATACCACTGGACCAGCAGCTAGGACAGAGCTACATGACACACTTGCTGTAGGTAGGGCAGGGTTTATGAAGGCAACACTGACAGGCTGTGACCCTGAAGTGCTGGGTGTCTATACTGCCATCTGCGGAAGTATGGTGGGTCGAGATGCAGTGGTATTTGTACCTCTCTGTGCTGTTGATGATTCATTTTCAGCAGCAAGTTATGCAAACAACAGATTGTTAAAAATTATAACCCCCCACCCAAAAAATAGAGAGAAAGGGTGGGGGAGTTAAAAAGAGATAATTAGATACATAGCATGCCACAGTACTATATACAGTATTTTAACTGAACTTGGTTTGTCAATACATAAACAATTATGATAATTTACTATTGCACACCCTTGCAACATCTATATATGATGGAAACTAATGTATGTGTCATTAAATAAATAAATGTCACTTCTGTGATATAAGAAAAAGCTGCATTTATTTATCTGTGATGAATTGGAATTATGCATTCTAATTTAATAATTACAGCTATCATAATGTAATTCTTCCTGACAGACTACTGTTACTATTTTATAAACACTTATCCATTAATAAAAAGTATTTTTTGCTTCTGGGTACTGAACCCACACACAGTCAAGCTGGTATTCTAATCGTCTAACAGGGGCGGCTCGTGCTATCGGACTGCCGGACTGCAGCCCTCCCACCTAGAAAAACACAAAAGAAAAATCTTTAAAACTAAAAAAACAAAACTGAAAAAAAAAAAAGCACGAATCCCGACTCCTCTGCACATGCGCAGAAGCATTTGAAGACCTCAGACTGCCTTTATCAGCAGTCCGGATAAAGAAAGACAGGTACCCAGCAATCATTGTGGCAAGTGCACCCAGGAATCAGTGCGGTGACGACCACACAGAAGAGGAGGTCCGGACTGCTTCGGCTGCAGGCAGACCCAATGAGGAGAGAGGTGAGCTGGCAGACCTAATGAGAGATTGAGGACTGAGAGAGGTGAGCTGCTCTCGCGGGACATATTGCACGGGTGGGTGGGTTTGGTGGCTGGATTGCTCCGTTTTGGTAATGGCTTCATTCAGGAGGTAGGTGCCTGGTCACTGGATTGCTCCGTTTTGCGGACGGGTTTGGTCGCTGGCTGGATTGGCTTCATTTAGGAGGTAGGTGGTTGCTGGATTGCTTCATTCGTCTGTTGAGATGTACAGCAGGTAAGTGAAGGGTGTGTGTGTGTGTGGATTGCTCCGTTTTGTGGACGGGTTTGGTCGCTTGCTGGATTGGCTTCATTTAGGAGGTAGGTGGTCGCTTAGTTCGTGTGTGTGTGTGTGTGTGTGTGTGTGTATATGTATGTGTGTGTGTGTGTGTGTGTGTGTGTGTGTGTGTGTGTGTGTGTGTATATGTATGTGTGTGTGTGTGTGTGTGTATGTGTGTGTGTGTGTGTGTGTGTGTGTGTGTGTGTGTGTGTGTGTATGTGTGTGTATGTGTGTGTGTGTGTGTGTGTGTGTGTGTGTGTGTGTGTGTGTGTGTGTGTGTGTGTGTGTGTGTGTGTGTGTGTGTGTGTGTGTGTGTGTGTGTGTGTGTGTGTGTGTGTGTGTGTGTGTGTGTGTGTGTGTGTGTGTGTGTGTGTGTGTGTGTGTGTGTGTGTATGTGTGTGTGTGTGTGTGTGTGTGTGTGTGTATGTGTGTGTGTGTGTGTGTGTGTGTGTGTGTGTGTGTGTGTGTGTGTGTGTGTATGTGTGTGTGTGTGTGTGTGTGTGTGTGTGTGTGTGTGTGTGTGTGTGTGTGTGTGTGTGTGTGTGTGTGTGTGTGTGTATGTGTGTGTGTGTGTGTGTGTGTGTGTGTGTGTGTGTGTGTGTGTGTGTGTGTGTGTGTGTTGGGGGGGCAGTACTTATCACTGATGTGAAAAGAGAAAGTCAGTAAGTGAGTAATAAAAAAGGCACTTCTATTACTAAAAGGAAGACAAATAAATATATAAGTGCCGTGAGCTTCTAGGATTTTGTTCTGTAAAATGAAAGCAAATTGAAGGAGGGAGAGGAATGTTTTGAAACTGAAAAAATGATTTTGCCAATATAAATGACTACCAGTTGAAACATTTTATGGCATTCCAAGAATGCAGGGAGAGTGATTTGAATGAAAAGAGAGGCAGGGAAGGACTGACTGAGAGGTCTTGCACTCACATGTTAGTCCTTTATTTAGAGCATGTAAGGTAGAAGAAAAAAAATTCTCTACAGTTTATGATCAGCTAATTGGGTAGTAGATGTCATAGTTGTTAATGTCACTGTCTTGTTGGTCTAAGCAAGGATTTATCCTAACCTTTGGTTACTGTAAAGCAAGATTACAGGAGGCAGGTGCCTGGTCGCTGGATTGCTCCATTTTGCGGATGGGTTTGGTCGCTGGCAGGATTCATTTAGGAGGTAGGTGGTCGCTGGATTGCTGTGTGTGTAATGCCCCAGTTACTATATACTGGTGGCTAGAGAGAGCAAATGGTGGTGGATAGAGATACCCAGGCTTGAACCCTGTACCTTGGATGCAGGTGGCAAGGACCTGAATTCCCTCTCCACCATTTCTAAAAAAAAAAAATTTGCAGATTTTTGCGTCGTATTTGTTCTGTTCCTCATAAAATCTGTGGTTTCTGTATCTACATTTTTCCTTGCAAATGCTGTGGTGTAGTGGTGCACTGGTAGCATTGCTGCCTAACAGCTACAGGTTCTCTGGTTTGATTCTTGGCTGGGTGGTGGCTGGCATTTCTCTCTGCTCTGCTGAAAATTGCCTTTTGTTCCAAGTCAGGCTAGTTTCCTGGTTAAATGTTTAAAAAATAACAGGCATTTGAATTTCAGACTTCATATTCTTCAGAAAGTACATGGTAACACAAAATTGTTCTAGCAGTTGTCAAAGTTTATAACATGGATATTTGAAATTTGTCCCTATTTTTGGGAGTGTATTCCCCCATTATTGGCTTTGTCCAGGTATTTTGTGATAATGTTGAGAGTTATCTATGGTGAGAACTGTATTCATTGAATGTTTTGGGGCTGTAACCCCCCCCCCCATTACTGGCTTTGTCCACATGTTTTTTGCTAAGAGGTTGAGAGCTATAGTGAGAACTGAATTCACTGAATATGTTTGGGGGCTGCATTCCCCCCATTATTGGCTTTGTTCAGGTGTTTTGTGCCAAGAGGTTGACAGCTATGCTGAGAACTGAATTCACTAAATGGTAGCCATTTAAGTTTGTCTTCCTCTCTTTTACAAAACAGCTGATTTGGCATAGTGGTATATTTCTCTGACTGTTTTGCACAGGGTCCCCTGGGTTAAAGACATGGCAGTGAAATGTACGGTGGTAACACAGCATTTTATTCTAGCAACTTTCCAACATTATACAAGCAATGTTTAAAATGTGTCCCTGGTTTTTGGGCTTTTGTCCCCTCCCCCCAATACATTTCGTCTTTTTCCAGATTTCTTGTGCTGCAAAGTTCAGAGATACAACTGCGTGTCGAGTAGATTTTACAAGGAGCTGAGAGCTGCAAGGGTACAAAACTTTAGTGCTGCTTATTCTAAGTCTGTTTGCATTAATAGCACAACAGGTAGTATACTTGCTTTTGATGCAGAAGGCTGTGGGTTCTACTCCCACAGTAGATAGATGCATTGCTGATACTGTAAAGTGGGTGGATGCTGCAGTCCTTTTTGGCAAAGATACCTAGAGTAGTAACTATGAACCTGAACCTGTTATCAGTTTGCCATACAGTCCCTATTGCTATATTACTGGCTTATTTTTTTTTTAATGCATGCAACATAGGCAATTTATTCCTCAAGGGCAACAGGCACTTTATTTGTAGATGAATAAACAGTGACATATAAAGTTGTTTGCTAGCAGCAACCTCTTCATTATTACAGATGTCTTTAATGTGGAATTATTTAGATGACTTTTACTACTTTAGAGTTTGTGCATATTTACTGATACTGGTGGACTGTAGAAGGTTGAGTAGACTTTTATGATGGAAATGTTCTGAATTTGGTAGTTTTGTCATTGTTGCATGCATTTTGTTTTATTGTTTACTGGAAAAATGTTCAAAACAATAAATTTAAAATGCCATCTAACAACTGTACTGTATTGTATAAGGAATATAATTTAGTAGAATCAGGAAGGTGTATCAAAGAGCACATGTATGCTTCATGTGCAAGGGGCCTATGATTTGAAAACAGCCCAAAGTTAATCTTTATCTGCCACTGGCAAAATGTATTTTCTTTGAATGTGGGTTTCAATGATGTTTCATTGAATGTGAGTTTCAAGGGCAGAGAAGTTTTTAATGCTAAGCCTGTTTTCATTGTGAGACTGTGTTGCTTTGTTTAGCAGATGTTTTAGTGTTTGTGCTGTAAAATGCAAAATAAAACTTTCAAATGAAATCCAAATCATCATAGAAGTAAAACAGTATGCATATTAATGTTTATGGTAAATGGAATGAACTAGCCAAGTAATTGATCATTGGAATGGTTGCAGGGGGGAGGGCTCCATTCAACCATTATTTTGTGAGGGGCAAGGGCGGCAAACTCAAAGACAGCCCCAGTGGAACTATACCTCCCAACTGTCCAGATTTTCACAGAATGAATAGATTTTTGCTTCTTATTTTTGGTTTGTTCCTCATAATATTTGTGGTTTTCTCATTTAGGAATTAAGTCACTAAATAATGACACACTGAGTTTCAGACTTCATAACCTTCAGAAAAATGCATGCTAAAGTAAGACCTGTTATTCTATCAATTGTCTCAGTTTATACAAGAGCAATATTTAGTACTGTTTATATGTTCCCCCAATATATTTAGTACTGTTTATATGTTGCCCCAATATATTTGGCCTTGTCCAGATTTATTGCATTAACAGGTTGAGAGGTACATGCAAATAAATTGCTTTATAGAATTAGGCATAGCCAAACCTCTCAACTGTCCCCGAATTTGGCTTAAAATGTTGCTCTTCCCCTAATAATCCCTCCGCAAAATAACAATTTTGGAAGAAAACATGGAGGGTTTACAATTAAGAAATAACTGTAATAATCAGAGTTATAGATTACTTTTATTTCAGAAATGCATGTAGATTCTTTTATTTTGTCAGCTGCTCAAGTTAGCAGTACTATTATTAAAAAGTGTCCCTTCTTTGACAGGTTCCCAGCTGTATTGTGTGGCTATTTTATATTTTTGCATCATATTTTTGGTCCATTTTTCATAAAAATTTTTTTTTAGCAAATTAGTGGTAAATCATTAAAGACTGAAGTTAGAAAATAATAACAGACATTTGAGTTTCAGATTTCATATCCTTCAAAAAATTCATACCAATGCAAGACCTACTATTCTATTATCTTTCTAAGTTTATAAGAGCAATATTTAAAAATTGTCCTTATTTTTGGGCCTTTGTCCCACTTCTATGCATGGCTTTGCTCTGAGGGTGAGAGGTATGACAAATGTGTCAGGGCCATCACAGTCAGCCAGAGACATTTCAAATTGTGACATACTTGTTGCACCCCACTCCCCCATGTAGTGACTCTGGATGTGTCCAAGCAAGGCAAGGAGCAGTTATGCAGTGTAAATGTGCAGGGTATCCCCCATCCAAGGTAGACACAAGTACTACAGTGGCTTTTCATCTGCTCTTGATTTTGCAGAATGGTCTGGTTTCTGTCATATTTTTTACAGTTGATTTATGCTTATTACTCAAAGTGCCTGTTGCTCTGTGTTTTAAGTAGCAATGCTTTAATGACCATCGGGTAAGCTTGTCTGAGATCATAACATGCAAGTAAGCTTTAATAAGCATACTGTTAAAGAATTGCCAACATTGAAGCCTTTCTGTTGTTGCCATGCAGAGAATACTTAACTAGATAATGTATAAGCGTTGGGTATTGAAATGCATATGGCAGTATTTGTAATAAAGGACAGGATTACATTATTTTAAGAAGCTCATTAAACTTGTTGGAGACTTCCAGTGATCTCTGGGGGCTTTACCCGTAAACTAAACAGAATGCCATTCATGTGTGGTCCATAACCTGTACAGTAATCCTTTAAGCAATGTATCTTGAGTTTGTTTCTTGTTTGCTTTTCATTTTTCACTTTGATCATATTTTCCCTTTGAAACAAGTAGATAGTTGTCAAGCAGCAGGTCTTTTTTGGATAAGAAATATTTTTACAAGTGGGGGCATCACAGAGATTGCTACTTTCAGCATGTTACTTGGTACTTTAATAAAGCTGAATATAAATTATAATTAGAACTGCAGTGCAAGGAGAAGCGGTTTGAGTTGAGTGCTGCTTGTTTTTCTTATACTTTATTTTGACTGGCATTCCAGTAATGTATTTAAAAAGTAATTTATTTTTTCATGCCTCTCAACCTTTTTGTTTCCATCTAGATATTAAGTAAGCTGTCAAGCAGCCAATGCATTGAAATATTTTTATTCTTTTATACTTCATTTGTCTTGATTGGACTCTCATAATGAGGGTTTGGCACCCAGGGCAGCATATTTAATTAAAGTTTAGTTTTTGTGGTTTTGAGTATAGCTCCTCCCCTTTCTAGTTGTCTGCACCCCCTTCCCATTGACCCCACCCATTCGGCTATCTCCTGCAGCCCCCCCTTTGATTTGAATTCACCAGCCACCACTGTCGTCTAATACAAGCAGCAAGAGTTATTGGAAAGGCATGCATGCTTGAGATGAAGAATGACATGTACCTGCTTGAGATGCTAGTGCTTGTGGTGATGAACATAACATTATGGCTTGAATTTCTACATGAATCATACTTACCCCATGCCTCTCTGAGGTGAAGTAATGTCTCCTAGTGTACCTCATGGTTTGCAGCTATCTTCTCTGCAACTGTACAGAACAAAAGGAAAATAAAAGAAATATACATAAAAGCATCATGAGTAACTGCATTGGCCGGCTAGATAAATTAATGCCATATCATAGACAAGTTATGGGTCACTATACTTATACATGTGGGGGTATTCCATTCCTAAATTCAGTCTTTCATTGGCTTAGGAAGTCCTGCTTGTGCTTTTTTAAGGTCACTATAGTGGTGATGGCATTGTTCACCATTATGTGGAATGCCTGCTGCATTGGAGAAAGCCTTGACTAAGCTATTCCAAGCCTCAGCCTTATACTGAGACCTAACATAATCACCCTGCAGCAACCTATAGCTGTAGTGCTTCATGAGGAGTGCCGCAAATGTCATGGACTCCTCAACACCTCACCTTTGTACTCTAAATTTAGCATTTTTTCCCTCATCAGTCATGTCTGCAAAAGTCATGCTAACAAAATACGTCTGAATTGATATTCACTTCAGATTTCATGTATAACTGTGTACAAAGGTTCACAGCCTTACCAACTGAATTAATCCAATTGAAAGCAGATGGACCCCTTGGCAGACACACTGGCAGTGCTTATATCATATAACAGTAAAGGTGTGAAACATGGTTTGATGATGTGAGGTAGTGCCAGCTATGCCAGGAGTAGTAGTGCAGTAGATGTGTAACATAGGACAGCATAGCTAGCTGCTTACCTCTCAACCATAGAGCAAGAAAGCCAGACAAAGCCATACATAAAAGTAGGACAATGGTCCAAAAATGGGGACAATTTTTAAATATTGCTCTTACAAACTTATAAAGTTGATAGATTAATAGGCTTTGCATTAGCATGAATTTCTTGGAGGGTATGACATCTGAAACTCAAATGTATGTCATTGTTTTCTATCTTCAATCTTTAATGATTTGCCATTACTTTAACAGAAAACCAAAATTTTATGAAAAAAACAGACCAAAAATATGAGGTAAAATTTTGGACAGTCTGTGAAAATCTATACATTTGAGAGGTATGGCTATCTGGAGTTTTGTAAAGAATTATATGTCATTTGTATATCAAACTGATTTGTACAGTTGCTTGTGTTGAACATGTATTTGTAAAGTTGTTTGTGTTAAAAAAATGTACCAATAGTGGGTCCTACTGGACAGAAAAGAAATGCACCTGTATGTCAGATTGTACTGTAGCTGTTGAAATGAATATATTGTAACAGAGGATACTGGAAGAGAAGAGGTTAATCTCAGTCCAGCTAACATTGAAAAATAGTCTGAAATTAAATTATCTGGTTTAAGCCATATAGATTGCATCTTACAGTTGTGCCTACAGCCAATGGTGAAATGTCTGTGAGAAGCCTAGCTTAGTAGCTCTGTAGGAAGAGTGGAAGTGTTAAAATTGTTTTACAGCTTCCGGATGCTGTAATATATCTTAGCAAAGCTCTATGTGTGTGCATTGTGACACATATGTGCAAGATCCTGGCTCAAGTTTCTAGTAAAGGGGGTAGTGAGGGAACCAGAATCAGGTGACAAGATGTGATGTCATTCTATGTCCAGCACTGAAATGATATTTAGATATTAGTGAGAAATGTGAGAGTGACATGTAGCACTCTGTTGTAGAACTGACAAGATCACTCACCCATTGCATCTTGCCTTGTTCTATTAAGTAAGTAGGAAGCAGTAATTCTTTGGATCAGTCAGGAAAATGTAGTGAGATTAAGTATTGTTTTACTTTATCTGTGTGAATCTTTCCATCTGTGTTATTTTGAATATTTCCTGTGATTGAAACTCTGATGTTTATTGTAAATATATATTCAGTATTTTCATGTTATTTTATTATTTATTATTAAATATATTTAAACATGTCATTGTGGCTGGTCTTCTTATAGAATATTTTAACCTTTGAGAGTACTTATATTTATTTGTGACACTGTGGCCACTCCTGAAAGTCTTGCTGTTTGGTCAACATTACCATTGGCATTAGTATTCATTTCACTCAGCAACTCTGTGTGTGTGTGTGTGTGTGTGTGTGTGTGTGTGTGTGTGTGTGTGTGTGTGTATGTGAAAATCAAATCTCAAAGAATGTGTGTGTCAGCTAATGGGAACAGAGACACAGAGCACTGGTTTCTGCAGATAGAAAGGCGAAGTCTTATTTGGGGCATGGAGAGAAAAACCCAGCTCAAGGACTGAGTGTGTTTCCCATGTGCTCATAAGGGAAATTGTGTTTGATGCAGAAAGCTGCATCTGAAAATACCATGTGTCCCTCACTAGTGTCAGTGTTGAGGATTGAGGCTACTTGATTATTGGCCCAGAGAAGGGACCTCACACATGGCATTAAACTTTGTCATATGTGATGCTCCACCCATTGTCACAGGTTCCAGTGTTTAACAATGGAATGTTTAATGGCATGGCTTTAAGAGTTGCAGTCTGGAAAGTGAAAGATGATGAATTATGACATATTGTCATGTTGGGGCTTCTGAAGATAGGTGAAGGCTGCCAGCCTACATAGAATTTTGTAGATAATTGTTATTTGTAAATATTAATACAAGCCACAGGCTTGTTCTCTTAAATGGAAGAAAATGCTGTTAGATGTGGAACTGCAAAAATGTAACAACAGCGCACTTTGCTGTAACAAAGTCGATAAGTCAAGCATTGTGAAATTCTTTGATCTAAACCTCGGAGCTGAGATGTCTAGAGGGAGGCATTCTGCCTATTGTTTTGAGGCCAGAGTTAATGGCTAGAATTTACATGTATAATTTATTTTATTGGTCTGGCTTCCTGACCAGCTGCAAGATAAAAAGGGCTATTAACCACTGAGTTCTGTTAGCCTGGGAACCAGAAAGAAATGATGTAATCTGAAATGAATCAGTGGTATGGTGTTATCAATTTAAGGACAGAAAGAATGACAGCATTTTAGCATTTGTCTTGAGAACATCCAACATCACCAGCACTGTCTTGCTCTATTTGTAAGTTTATTTTAGAAGTTTGTTTTCTCTTAGATATAGCCAGGAAATAGGAAGATTAGACTATTTTTCTGTACTGATGCCAGAACTATTCTACTTTATTGTTTTAAGCATTTTTCTGTGATCTCTGAACTCTTGACTAGCACTGTGTAGTAAGAAGTATTGTCTTGTGTTTTTATTGTTTATTATTAAATATTTTTGAAACTTTCAACTGTGGCTGTTTTATGTAGAGATAATTTACGCTCTAGAGTACATTGCATGTATATAGTGATACTGTCCAAGTCACTCCAAAAAGCTTTTGCTGTTCCGTCACACTTACCATTTGGATAATAATATTGCACAGTAATAATTGGCCACCCTTTGTTAAGGGCCTTTCTAGTAGCTGATATTAGTGGGTGGTGGCAGCTGGTACTACCTTTTAGACTAGGCAAAAAGGTGGTGCAGCTGGAGAATCTGTACCAGCCTTCCCCAGGGGTCTCTGTGTGTTTGTATATAGCTCATATCTCAAAGTGTGTGTGTGTGTCAGCTACTTGGGCAGGGACACGAAGCACTGGTTGGACAGTGGGGGTGCTGGAGGTTTTAGCTTGCCCACTAAGCTGAGATCTGGACCCTATAGCTGTGCCAGTGGGGAGTCTTATTGGGCATCTGGAGAAAGGGAGAAACCAGCCCCAGAATTACTGTGATCTCTGTGTGCCCTTAAGGGAAATTGCACTTTATTGTGTGTGTGTATCTGTCATCCTCCCATATGTGGATGCACCCCTCACTGGTATTAGTGGTGAGGATTGAGGCTCCTTGATTGCTGGGCCAGTGCACGGGCATCACAGGGCTTATGCAATATTAAAACATTATTGTAACAATGGGAATCAAACCCATATGATAAAGGATACAAAAACTGCAACTTACTTTAATAACTGATATGACACAGGAAAACTACTTTTCCAGTGTGGAAATGTTATATATAGTAATTTCTGAACGAATGGTAATACACTTCAGATAGGCCTACAGTAAACTCTAAGTTAATTGGAACTCAAGCAATCAGCAAAAAAAAAATCGAAGAACTACAGTACAATTTTCATGTGTTCCACTTTCTGTTTCCCCTCGCAGAAACATACCTTATGTTTTAGAATTTTAGAGTTTTAAAAAGGAAGATAGGAATAAATTCCCTCTCTCCCCAAACTGAGAATAAGTCAAACCAAACAAATAGTATAGGGTACAGTATTAGTCAGGCCTATTTTTAATAGTAACTCTCAAGCAACCAGAAACTACAGTAATCCGGTATCTACCAATCCCCATGGATGCTGGTTAACTGAGAGTTTACTGTATAGGTGTGGTTGTAATTATTTCTTGGAATACATTTCTATGTAAAAGACAGTGTTTCTGTTACAAATGTATTACAGATGGATGCAGCTGAATGTGCTAGTTAATACAGGTCAGGGTATGTTACGTACATGCTTCACAAGACTTAAGTGGCCTAAACACATAGGATATGTGACAAGTCATGATGATTATAACAAAAGTATTGTGCCTGTCATGCATACTAAGGGAATTTTATATGAAATACAATCATTGTCAGGTCTAGGAAACGACACACACTAGCCTTTGGTCATATGTTAAACATTAATGATATATACTAAATTGTACAGTTTTATTATGCAAGGGATGCTGATACATTGCTTGCAAGAAACAGGTTTAACATTATTATTTTATTTAGTGTTACAGTCCTATTCAAAAGGTTGTGAGAAATGGGCTTCTTACACCCTTTTTAAAAAAAAGTATATTGTGGCTGCATTCTAACCCTTAATCAGCTGTATTCTTTATTTAAACTCACTGCACTTACCCCTTGTGCCACAGACATATTTCTGAAACATGTGGAATTTCTCCAATCAATACTATCCTGAGTGCTGAGGAAAGCACACTGTTGTCAGGTGTGTTTGTGCTACCTAAGGAAACCTAAACTAAATTTTTCACTTTTTTCGTTAGGCAGTAAACCCTGTTTGCATGCTGCCAAGTGAAGAGTAACTGAACCTTTAAAAAAAGACAAAACATGACATATTGTGACTAATTGCAATGTGATCTCCACACAGGATTTGAACAATGCTTCATGGGCCTTATGTCTCAATTTCACTACAGTTACACAATGTTCCACATAATTTAGCATCTGCCAGGTGCCTTTACTGAATTAACTGCTCTTCCTGTTGTGGGGGACTGTGCAAGGATGCTAGGCATGTTTGGTCTCCATAAAGCAGCCTAAATTAATTTTTTTCTCCTTTTTCCTTATGCAGTGATCCCTGTTTGTGCACTGCTGAGTGGAGACCAAATGGAAATGACATTAGAAAATACATATATGATAGAGTAAAAAGCAGAAAGTAGATACATGGAATGAATGATTATATGTAGCAATGACAAGAAAAAGTGTTACATTCAAGTGAAAACTTCTTACTTTTCACATTTCCTTTCAACCTCAGACATGTTTTTTGAAACACATTATCAGACTTGTACTTGACAAATAAGGTGAAAGCTGGCAGACTAACAATCTTATGTTGTTAGCAAATGTGACAACAGTTGAGTTTTAAACAAAGTGTGATTAAATATATACTCAGGCAATCCTTTGTAAAAATACCATTAAGTGGATTCAAACCATGCATCAGATGTCCTTTATCTATAAGATCACTGCAGCTTGTGCCACAGAGGAAGTTAACTGTCCACTGCATTTTCTTCCCTGAGTGCTATCCAGAGTGCTGATGGCCATGCAATGTTGCCAAGCTGGTTTGCTCTACCTAAGACAGCCTAAACTAAAATTTTCAATTTTGTCCTTAAGCCATAAAATTGATTTTTACATTGCTATGTGGTATGCAAATGCAGAGAGCAATATTAACAGAAGCATTCAAACAGCTTTTGGGGAATAGTAAGTTGAAGACACATGAAATAAATCACAGTGTATATGTAGCAATGGGCACAGCTAGTAATGAATTACAATAATGCATTCAGCTGTCTCACATGTCACTGACACGTCATTATTATCATGTATGTCTCACAATAGTTGGACTTTAGCTAATGCCATGGTAATGGAGAATGACACAGGAACCAGCAGAAATTGTTTTATTGTTCACAGAGCACACACAAGTCATAATTAAATCACTTCAAATGATTTATCTACATGCCAGTTTTAGTCAGCACTGATCAAACTAGAGTTCCCATGTTAGCATATTCAGAAAACAAAATGAATGTGAATAGTTACAATGAACTCCCTCAATGAAATGATCTGGGCACAGGTTTCAATCCCTGCATCACCTCTTCTGTCTGTAAGCTGAATACACTTATACAGTATGCCACAGAGGTAGGAATGTAATAATTTGAATTTATCATTCAGTAATATTCAGACTGCTGAGCAAAGTACAACAATGCCCATCTTTATTGTGCTATCGATGACAGTCCAAATAAAAGTTGTCAGTTTTCAACTTGGGCAGTAAAATACAGTTCAATGCTATTGAATGCTGCCAGTCAATGGTGTGCAATGTCAAATGGCATACAAATGATAAAAGAAAAAAATATTGCAGATCAAATACTTTACATGTTTATTCAAATTTGTTATGTTATAACAGGGACCTGGATGAATCTGAACCCTCAAACAAGGGTATTGAAAGCAATAGTTTAACACTATTTCTCAGAGTTCCACATATAGACATATATTAGCAAGGCTATAAAGAGTTTAGATGTAGTGATAATGTGACATTGTATCAAGTTATATTGAAGGGCTGCCACTTTGGTCTTTGGGCAGCCACGGTGGTGCAGCAGTTTGCATTGCCGCCTCATAGCAAAAGGTTCTCTGGTTCGATCGTTGACTGGGGTGCCTTCTGTGTGGAGTCTGCATGTCCTCCCTGTGATCGCGTGGGTTTCCTCCGGGTGCTCCGGTTTCCTCCCACATCCCAAAGACATTCTGTAGGTGGATTGGACCCTCTAAATTGGCCCTAGGTGTGAGTGCGTGCATGTGTGTGCCTTTTGTGAAAGGTTGGGCACTGGGTTGGCAACTCGACACTGTAAAACTCCACTGCCAATCATGAGCAGACAGATTATCCGCTGTGGTGACCCCTAACCAGGAAAAAGCCAAAAGAAGAAGAAGAGGTATCAAGTCATATTGAAAGGGCAACAGAAACAAGTTACGAAAGTTGTCCTTTCACATTTGACAGTCAATATTTGGATGCTTGTGATATTGCAGTTAGCATAGCCATATACTCGCAGAATATGAAACAAAAGCCTGCAAACACTGCAGGTCTATCTTTTTCGTTTGGCTGCTGTCATGAATGCTAATGATTTAACACCTCATTTGCATACTCACAGTAGGGCTGACTCTGCCCTATATAAAAAGGTAATGGTGTAAGCAGTGTTTTTGTATCATAGTGGGGAGACTGTTTTGAAACACAGAGCTAAATACTGTAGAATAGCAGGACTTTGTGTGATTTATCCATTGTCAAGGTATGTTACTCTTTCTTAACTAATACTGTTAGTTTCACCTTAAAAGGTCAAATGCAGTGACCACTGAAAAGCATTTTTATTAGTTTGCATTTGTTTACTCTTATCCCTTACCTTTGCCATAGCCATGTCTGCATTTCCACAATTATGCTGCTAAAGGCTACTTGACAAATGATTTTATTTTGTATGTCATATTTGCACACTTACTTCAGATGATTGCATTGTAAGTATGTAGGGAGGTCTTGTGTTTTATCCGTGTTTGCAGGAACAGAAACATTTGTTTTGTTTGTGTATTTCTACCTGACTGAACTCCACAGCAGTGGCTACGACAGTCAATAGTTTGGTATTACTTTTCTAATGCTAAATTTATAATTGTTATTGTTAATGGTGCAATGCATTACACAGCTAAACCTATGTTATCTCCATACACAAGTGTTATAAAATATGAACTGATAACTGAGTTAAATATACATATTGTTTTGTTTTGGGGGTCCTATTCATAAGAGTCGGACAGAATTTAGCTCACAACCATCCATGGGAGAACCTACTCCCCGATAGAACACCAGGCAAGTGACATGATAACCTCTGCCTGCTGCAGGGCCACTGTAACTGTCCAGGAGCAGGTGGCTATGGGGGGGGGGGGTTGCTCCTGCTTCTGAACCCCCACTAACTGAAACTGAGTTTCTCTCCACTGTCAGAGATCCAGACAGCTCGGCAGAGGGTTCCACCAGAATCATTGACGTTAGTTCAGATGTGGATGATAGACCCAGATTGTCACAGGCAGATCTTCCAGGTATGCCAAAATCAAGTATAATTTTTTTACCTTCATATTCATATTTCTAAGACACTTGATATATATATATATATATATATATATATATATATATATATATAGATAGAGAGAGAGAGAGAGAGTGATAACTGTGAGTCAGACTACAGTCATACTGAAATAGTGGAGTTTGCTTTGGGTTTGTGGTGGAAATCCAACCGTTCAATACATTTTTTGTGAGAACATTTTTAATCTGCACTGGTAAAAAGGACTGCTTTCTTTTTTTGTTTCATTTGCATTGTGGTACTTAGCAGACTGCTTTCCTTTCCATTCCTCACATACAGGCACTTCTGGATTGCAGGCTGCCAGCCCCCACCCTCACATGGCAGGCACACATTTACTTATTGTTAATGCTGCATATAAGGTCGTTTCAGGTCTACATGACAGTAAAGTATTTGTAGCTTTAGCAACTGTTAAGAAGTTCAACATACCTTTATTATAAGGAGAATATGTGGTTAATTTTATTCTCTATTTTACTGTATGCTGTGTTTATTGATTATTATCATAGGTGATCTTGAGAGTGGCAATGTGGAATTCCTACCACCTGATGCTGGTATATCGGCAGCCTCTGATGATGATGGTGGTGATGAAGAGGCACAGTCTAGATGTGCAGCGGGTCAGTCTGACACTGAGGTTGTGACTTCTGCATTCCCCTGCCCATGTTTTGGACACAGTCAGAATGCCTATGCATATGCAGGATGCAGAGGCCTCTGATATAGGACAGGTTGAGGTCAGCACAGTTGAGGCTAGTATGGTTACTCCTGCTGCAGACCTGGTTGCTTCTCCTGGTAGCCATCATGAGGGCATGGTGACACACAGGGGGTTGGTAAGGGTGCTAGGAAGAGGATGGTTGTCCAGTCTCCTCCTGAAGTTGGTGTGCCATTAGGTGGCACTAGACACATGTGTAGGGCCATAGTGGAGGCACAGGCAAGTTCCACTTGTGTCTTGGAAGAGATAGAGCGAATGACGTGACTCCCTGAACTATGTGGGCAACTCCTTAGACAGGATGAATGACGCACTGGATCGGGCAGTTTCTGTGATGAAAATTCTGTTGGGGAGGATGGGCATCCATGTGGATGGAGAGCCACTACATCTTTTGGTGTTAGCAGATATGGCTGTGCAAGATTCCACTCCCACTCCCACAGTGACACTGCATTTGCTGCACAGTCAGATTGCGGTGTCCACACCCAGATATAGCAGGCTACAGTATCATGGTTCTGGATGTAGTTATGAGGAAAACTCATCCACTTGACATCACTTCACATTCAGGTACCACCCGACTTCTAGCTAGGGCCTTGGAAGTAGCAGTGCAACTCCTAGCAGAGGTGGTTCTCATGGTTGGGGGAGAAGATGCTGAACTGAGTAATCACACCTGTCTGAGAAGCTAGGATGTAATGCTAGCACAGTGTTTGATTGTGTTCATGCAGAGACACACATGTTGAAATAAATAATTCACTTGCCCATACCACTTTACACATGTGCAAATTACCTAAACAGTACTGATGAGTGCAGTACATCTGTTGTTACTGGCCCTGAACACTGTATATTCTGATAGATACATGTGTTTCTTACTTGCACACACTCACTTCCTTGGTGTCAGCTTACCCTCCTACCCCCCCCCCCCACCACACAAACTTTGTGCAAATGATGATGACTATACCTTGCCCTTTGCATGTCTTTGTGACTTAAGGTTGTGTATATGTCTGATGCACACACTGGATAGCTAGTGCTTGTTATTCACAAGAATGGATTTCTCAATATGTATTGCAGAGCAAAAGTTGATTTCTTGTTCCTACTAATTTGTGAATGTTTGCTTTTATAATTGTTGAGCTACATAGAGTTTCTGTTAATATTGCCATTACAGCAGTGGAAGCATTAGGTCCTTCAGTCTTGCTTTTTTGTATAGTTGTGCAAACGACTGCGTAATTGACGTTTCATGTTTTATATAAAGTAGTCAGTTGAAATGCTTGATGCACACTATTGTTTCTAATACGTAACAGCATATTGGCAAATATCTTACAGAGGAGATATTACTGACATAACTGTACACCTCAAAGAAATGCGCTGCTTAGGGGCATATACATATTTTCATACAATAGTAATCAGTTATATATCCTTTTTTTTTTTTTACAGGTTCCACACTTACCTTGTCATTACTGCAGTTGCAAATTGTGTCCTTGGGGGTTGTCAGAACACAGCCATTACATGGTTAAGTAAAGACTGTGGAGTCTGACAGGCATCAGTTTTCCTATGTGTATGTGCGTGGGATTTTAAGCTTTGACCCAGGTAGTGATTGTGTCTGCTGACCTTTGCCACTTAGCCAGAGCAAGGGCATACTGTGCACACCCCTGTCTGCCTACACCATCTGTAGCTGGTTGTTCTCCCTCAGACTCCTCATCTGTTGCTGCTGTCACTGGCCATGCCTGTGGTCCTTGAAACTGTGAGCCTGTCCCCTGTCCTTGCTGAAGCTGTTTCCTGAGTATTATATTGTGTAATATGGTACAGACTGTAAGTATTTTATCACAGATACCCGAGTTGTACTACAGTGTATCTCCTGATGAGTTGAGACACCAGAACCTTGTTTTCAGCAATCCAGACACTTTCTGTAATATTCCTAGTTGAATGAGGGCCTTATTGTATCCTTGGTCAGTGGGGTTGTGTCGTTTTCTCATGGGTGTCATGAGACAGGGCTCCAGTGCATAACCTGCATCCCCCACTAGATGCCCTTGAGGAATGTCTCCCCCTAGCAAACTTCATGTACAGCTCACAAGTGTGCCATATGTGTGAGCCATGGAAACTGCCTGAGTTACCTGCACAACACATTGTATATGATCCCTTGGGCATTACAGACTACCTGGCAGGTTATAGAGTTAAACTCTTTTCTGTTGATGTACCTCCTTTCATGTTCACTGGGTGGGGCTTTTATTTCTATGCATGTGCAGTGTATGGCTCCCAACACTTCTGAGAAGTGTGCTACTGCATATAATTCTTCCATGGTTCTTGCTCTGTTCTATTGGGTTCGTGGAAAACAGATATGCTAACTTGCATGTAGTAGCATTGCATTTAAAAATTAATGTAAGATTCTAGATGCTGACGCCTGTGACACCCCTAATATATCCCCTGTGGGGCTCTGGAAAGTACCAGTAGCTAGTATACATAATGCTACACATACCTTTGTTTCCACTGGGATGGGTTCTCCATGATTTCCCTGGGGGTCTAAGGTGGGGGTGGCAGAGGTTGCATATTTTCTCCAGTGTTTCCCTGTCTGCCCTGTATCTCTCTCAACAATTTCTTTTTCATGTAGCTCATGGTAAGACAAATGGAGTCTAAACACTCTTCTTCTTCTTGTCCAAGATCTGGTAGCAGCAGCACCCTGATTTAAAGCCTGTTGCACATACAGTATATAGCAGCACCAACCCCCTAACATGTTTTCTTTCCTCAGTATAATTGTGCCTGCATTTTAAAGAGTTTTTGGTGTACTTGGCAAAAGTCAGTACTGAGTGGAAATTATTGCTTTATAGCTTCCTGAATAGCTCCACCATGTTGAATCTGTTAATTAGCATGTATTTCAGCTTGTTTTGCTTTCTTTAGTATATTCTGCTTTTTCTCTTTGGCGGCTCTATATTTTGTGTAGTCACTTAATGAATACCAAATAGAGCTTTATCATATCAGGGATGCGCTGCACCACCAAGATGATCACTATGCTTTGTGTAGCTGTTAATGAAGCCTGCCCTGAGTTTCAGAGCTATTGAAATTGCATGCTCATGCAAAGCCTGCTATTCTAGCTGCTTTTAAAGTTTGTAAAAACAATATTTAAAATGTTTCTCTGAATTTAGGCCTTTTTTGTGTGTGTGTGTGTGTGTGTGTGTGTGTGTGTGTGTGTGTGTGTGTGTGTGTGTGTGTGTGTGTGTGTGTGTGTGTGTGTGTGTGTGTGTGTGTGTGTGTGTGTGTCTGTGCGTGTGTGTCTGTGTCTGTGTGTGTGTGTGTGTGTGTGTGTGTGTGTGTGTGTGTGTGTGTGTGTGCATGTTCACGTGTGTGTGTTTGTGTGTGTTGTAAGGAAAGGGAGAGAATCCCGCAGAATGCCCAGATTTTTTGCCTTTATATTTTTGGTAAGGCCCCATTCAGAAAATGCATGCTAATGCAAAGCCTGATATTATTGCAGACTTCAGAGATTTCACTGAATTTGGGCTTTTTTTGTGTGTGTGGGGGTGGGAGGTGTCAGTGTACAAAAGAGGGAGAGTGCTCGACGATGTACAGATTTTTGCTTTATGTTGTTGGTCTGTTTGTTTATAGCTTTGATCTGTTCCCTATAAAAGTTGTGGTTTTCTAGCAAATCAATGAGGATTGATTTTTCAGATTTGATGCAAGACTGTTATTGTAGCAGCTTTCTAAGTTTATAAGACAAACATTTCAAATTTGTCCCGGATCTGCACCTTTGTTTCCCCCTTTATTATTTTTAGCTTAGTCCAGAATTTTTTACCCTAAGATGAGAGGCATGTTGGGAGCACTGGCTGAAGTGATTTTTCAGAATCACACAGCAGGCATATGAAGGTATAAGGATACAGATTCTGTACCCTGCTCATAAACAGCTCAGAGTTTTAGTCCTCTGCATTAACTGGCAGACTGTTCCAGTCATTTTTCATTTTATCCAGAATTTTTATGCCAAGAGATAGAAAGTTATTGGGGCAGTATATATTTTTTTCTGTATGAGTTTTGGTTTTCAAAGTGGGGGAATGACTGGGAGGGAGGTACTATGAACTTTGTATGCAGTTGTTTTCTGTGCATGAGAAACGTGCATTGAAAGGTGTAGGTACAACTAATTGGATGTAATTATTCTGTTATAAATGCATTTTCCTATTTTTTCCTTACTTTATAGTACTGTCTGGCTTTGCCTGCATCATATCACTGTTATTTTTACTTTTTGGCTGTGGTGCAGCACAGTGCGTCATTGTTTGCTTGCTTGTGGCTAGTGTGTGCAGTGTTACACCATTGGCTGTCTGTTTCGTGTGTGTGTGTGTGTGTGTGTGTGTGTGTGGGGGGGTTAAAGTTTGTAAAAACAATGGGAGGTGTCTGTAGGACTAGCTGCCTTGATGTTGTGCATAGGGTTGTTGTAATGTAGTAATATTTATTTATTTATTTATTACATTTGTTAGCAAAATAGTGTCCGACTGGGCCAGGAGCCCATTTTCAGCAGAGACCCAGAGAGAAAAGCTCCAGAACAGTACAATACAAACACAAAACTATAGTAATTTGTATAATGGAAGCAAATTAAAAACAGTAGATTATACAAATATACAGAAAAAATATAAAATTTAGCTCTGAGACAGATTGTAAAAACAGTTACAGTTTGGAGGATAGTACATATGAATACATGTATGAATAGTGGAAGATATATGCAAATCAATAAGAAACTGAATGGTATGGAGTTGAGAAAAATTCCGCATAGCTAAGAAAAATGAGATTCAGTTGGAGATGAAGAGGAGACAGGGGTAGTTAGTAGCAACAGGAAATACAGCATGGATAGGTGGAGCAAAAGGTGGGTAAAGGTAATGGAAGTGGGAAAAAAGTAGCCTGGAGTATGGCAAGAGCACAGCCAATGACTAGCAAGGTGTTCCTGTAGTAGTAGTTTGAACTCACGGTGGTTAGCATTTTTTGCTAAGGACTTGGGAAGAGTGTTCCAGAGTCTTGCTATTCTGTGAGAATAGGAGTCACCATGAAAATTGTGGGAGTGGGTAACCTTTAGCATAAGTTTATTAGAAGATCTGATGGATCTGAGATTAGTACTAGGTTGGATTAAGTTGGAGATGGCAGGACAGTTGCTAGGTTGATGGATTATTTTGTGGGCTAAGGTAAGTTGATTGAGTGATAAAAGGTTGGGGAGATCTAGCCAGTTTAGCTGTGAAAGAGCTGAGCAGTGGTGAGATCTATGTGGATGGTTAGTGGCAAATTTGGCAATGTTATTGTAACATGCTTCAAGGTTGTTGAGGTTTGTCTTATGCAGGTTAGTGAATATGAGAGAACCGTACAGGAGGGTGGATAGCAGGTGTGACTGTGCAGTAGCTAGCCTGGCATTTAGAGTTAGGTATGGTTTGGCCCTGTCAATGGTGCTCAGTTTGATGTGGACTTTTTTATTTGTCAGAGTGATATGTTCATCAAATTTTAGGTTATCATCAATAGTAACTCCTAAATGTTTAGTCTGGTTAGTGGGTACTATCTTCGTGCCATTTGAGGAGATGACTTTGAGAGGGGAGTGGAAAGGTATGGCTGTTTTTTTCCCCCTGAAAACTATTATCCTAGTTTTGTTGGCGTTTAGTATGAGTTGGTGATCAGAGAGGTATTTTTCAATGTCCTGAAAAGAAGTTTTCATTTTTAATTGAAGTTCCTGGGGTGAGGTGGCTGAGCAGATAAGTGTAGCATTATCAGCATACTGAACTATGGAAGCTAGCTGGGTAGCAGAACTGAGGTTGTTTGTGAATATGATAAAAGGGAAATGGCCAAGTATTGAGCCTTGGGGTACCCCCAAGGAGATGGAGAGTAGAGGGGAAAGAGATATATGGTTACTAAATGCCACTTAGCTGCTTTTGCTGTGTGTTGGGCATCTGCGGTGTGTGGGCATGTGTGGAACTGGTTACCTTGATGTGGTACAAAGGCTTGTTGTAATGCAACAACATGGCTGAATGTGAATGTGGTCCCTTGGACCTGGCTTATTTCATGTGGTAAAATCACGGCACTGCAACTTTTAAGTCTGTCTGTAATGGTTTGTGTGTGCTAACATTTGTATACCATGTGGTATACAATGATTTAAACACATGATAAACCACTTGTATGTGTACAAACTTCTGTTTATTAAATATGGTTATATACGAGTTTTGTCGGAGTTACTTTGAGATGGATTTTTTTTATTTTTTGCCTTAGCAAGGCATGTGTTTCAACCTGTTATTATCCACACATTGTGCATGATTGACATTCTACCATCACAGTGATGACTGCATTATGCATCACAAGTGTTTGGATATGCCTAGCATCAGGCAATGTTATGTGACAAATAGACATATAGCAACAGTCTTTTGAAGAAATGACAGACACACATATCCTTTGCAGCAATAACATGATGTCATGGCTTCAAACAGCCAAATATCTCACAATGCTGGTAACAACTGCACCGTGGTGTGTTCATTCTTCACACTATCATGTAGCTTCTGTCATCACATAATCAAGTGTTCAAAATCCACATTGACTGATTGTAATCATTGTGTGTCCTTATGTTGTTATGCATGAGTGACATCCACCACTGTTGTAATGTATACAGTTACAGTGAGAGAAGCCTCTCCCAGCCCTTTTATCTCACACAAATTGTCTCCAATGTAATCATAAGATGTAATGACTTCACATGGATGGAGTCTCACAGCTGTGTTAACAATTCTAGTGTGATGCATGTGATTTCTACACATGTCTTTAGTGGACTTGCATAGCTTACTGTTCAATTATAACAAAGGGAAATATATTAATGTACTGGAGATGTACAAACAACACTGAATCAAATTAGTATTATCAATTTTTACTTTGCAGAAAGAAATACAAACTCACATTTTAGTTTCCTGGCAGTGAAACAGTTGTTTTGTTAATGTCATAGTGTGAGTACTGACTTGATAGCATATCTACACATAGTGTGGTTCAGTTCTGTTATAGTGTGTGTACAAAACAACAGAAACATGTTTATTGACAAAGAAACATTAATAGTGAACTGTCACAGTGTGTGAACATTAACATAGTTAAGCACTGTTATTATTCTAACAAACTCATATTGTACAAATTATCCTCAAATGTCCTTTCTTATTTCACACATTAATTTCACTTACTTATGACAAGTTCTATTGCTGTGTCTGTGACAGCCACAGTAAATACACAACTCTGTAGAGTGTGTAGTATGATTAACAGGGGTTTGAATCTGGTAACAACTGTCTGTCAGATAACTGTATCAGACAGGAGAGCACAGTGTTGCAGTGGATAACATTGTCACCTCACAGCAAGTGGCTCCCAGGTTCGACTCTCAGCTGGGGTGCCTTATGCAGGGAGTCTGCATGTTCTCCCTGTGTTCGTTGTGTTTCCACTGGGTGCTCCAGTTTCCTGCCACATTCCAAAGAAATTCAGTAGGTGGATTGGACACTCTAAATTGGCCATAGATGTGAGTATGTGAACAAGTGTGTGGTGTGGATGAACTACCACAGCAGGGATAGTCACCCGGTGGTGTAAACCTTGGCTGTAGATGATTGTCATTGTTGAAGTGACACTCCAACCCCATGTGCAAAATGGGAAAAATGGGTTGTGGATGGAAGGATGGATGAACCCTCCATGGTAGGGAATCCATGCCCATTACAAATAGGAAGGTATTGTAAGCCCTTCAAGGGTGTTCTTCATGACACAAGCAACATGCCTATTTCTGTAGCATCAAATGTTGATATGCATCTTTCAGATACCTGTCCTGGCATGTGTTTGAGTCTGACAAGATGCAAATGTTGAGTAAGTCATTGATTGCTCACTGGCGTTGCTTTTTTTCCAAATAACAATGCTCTGTATTGCATGTCTTTATCCAAACATTTATTTATTATTGTAATTATTTTCTTCATACTGTGCAGATTTATTGGACATGAAGGCTTACATAACATTTCTTACTGTATGGCATTATGCAAAATCATTATAAAGTGAGACTAGGCCTGTGTTAGGACATATTCTTATGTTGTTTATATGCTGTTATGGCAGTGTTTGCAGTAATTTCTTGAGAGTATGCCCAGTGTAATTATATAGCAAACGAGCTCTGTTTATGAATGGAGACCTTGAACTAATGAAATGTCTTTCAAATCTGTATTGTCATTTGTCACTTGTGTCTTTTAAGTGCTATTATATTACTTTTTAGAATTTACTTGAATATAGTACATCTGCTTGTGTAATACATGTTTCAAGGTAACATACACACTTTCCATGGTTGCCAAATGACAACAAATGGCAAAAACATGTCCATTTCTGATGTACATTACACAACAGCTGTAAGGTTCGTTTTTCTTGTGTACTATGATGAAATGGAGAATACTTCAGTACTGTATATACATTCCCTGTATATACACGGTATATTCAATAACTGCAGTCTATGTGAATAACCCCTAATGTATCCTCGGTCTTTGCTAAATGTTATCTCAAGTCAGGATGTTATTATCATTTATATAACATTTACTCCCCTTTGTTACACTGTAGCTTTGTGTCCCTCTCACATTCTTTGTTAGCATGCCCATTTTTATTTATGTGCATGGGTCAAGTAATGTGAACAGGATTAATTATTATTAGATCAATATGAAAGTGATTATTTTTAAAATGTTTCTTTGGGACATGAGCACATTTGACTGGATTCTCTGAGTATATTTTCTCTGTGTACCCTCCCCTCTTACTTATTTCTACATTCATCCCATTGCATTCTGGGTACATTCTCCCCATTTAACTTCTCCTGCATTTTAACGTTTTCAGTCAACTTGCCCTTTTTCCGACCTGTCCCCATGTGCCAGCAAAATAGCTTTGCCTGCAGGCAAACTATTTTTCTTTGTACTGTGTGCTTGAGCTTCCCTGCACCTTTTCATGACCACCAACCCTGGTGCTGGCAATGAAAGCTGTTTATAAAAGTATAAGCATGATGAGCAGCATGCATGTTCAATGAGCACTGCTGCTTATCTCACTTACGTGTTTAAACTGTGTAGGCTTCAAGTGAGGCCTACATGATTGTTAATGAATCCTAGGGCCTGTATTTTCTCCCCCATTTCCAGCTGTACAATCTTCCCATTTTCAGCCTTATAAAGAACTAGTTAGGGTGTCCATATAAGGACACACTATATCCAGTACATAACACCTTATTCTCTTTTTTTATATTCATTTCATTCATAGAAGTTGCACTCCTCTATTGAGAACCAAAAGTGTGCATGTGACAAGCCTGGGCACATCTTCAAATTATGAAAAGATCAGAAAGTAATCGGTAATTCACACTCCAAGCTTTGTATTCACAAAAACCCCCACAGTAGTTTTAATGTAATGTATTAAGTTACAGACAGTCCAAAAGCTCAAGGGCATGTCTGCACAGCTCTACTTCCATATATTCAACACTGTTAACTGGTGCTTTTCAATGATTGCCCATGCTCACATACAAACTATGTGACCGAGAATACCACCCAGGTCTTTTATGGCCCATTCAGACTTTCCATGCAAGCAAATGCAAAGAAATAAAATAAATATAAATAAAGTAGTAGCAATGACACTTGTAAATGACAAAGCTTATAAGAGGTTTAAAGCAATAAACAGGGCAAGAACAGCAGTAATATGTGTGAGACCTTGACAACAGTAACTACAAGAAGAAGCTATGAAAGATGAACCTTGGTGACAGTAGCAACTATAACAACTGTAAAAACAATAGAACAGCTAACAGTGTCTTGGTCCTCACAGCACAGCTAATGTCAACAAATAGCAGTGCATTCAGCTGACACTGCCCTGTGGCTTGCACAGCAGCTAAGGGCATCTAATGAGAGAATAGACTACCGCTGAAAATTAATGGTGGCAAGTAGCACACAACTTCTACTGATTCACTTGATTTATTGGGCACATGCATACTCAGCTTATAGCAACACTGTGCAACCCTGAAAAGCTCAAAACGGCACACTGGCCAATGCCAACAGCACATATTTTAAGGCATAAAGCAACCAGAAGGCTAGAAACAGAGCAGCTCCCTTTACACTCACTAGAGAAAAAAACAGCAACAATTTTTAAAGATTACTTAAGCACAATATCAGTGTAAAACTACCTCAGTATACACAAATAATATAAAATCGACTTATCCCAGATCTTGTGGGTTGGTGGTGCAGTGACATTCAATAATTCAAGTTGCAGTCAGCAGCACTGAGCCTAACATGTAGCAACTTGCTGAGTGTTAATCCACACAAACACACTCAACTTAATAGCAGCTATCTAAAACCCTGAAAAGGACTAACAGGCACATTTGCTAATACCAACAACAATTGTTTTAAGGTATAAAGCAGTTAAGAGGCTGAGGAATAACCTGTATCCCTCTCTTCTCATTAGAGAAAAATCAGCACACAAATATAAAAGCAAGATTACCTAAACTATGACATCAGTGTGCAGCTAACATATTATACACAGATAAAAAGAAGAAAATCGACGTATCCCAGATCATGTGCTTCAGTGGTGCAGTTAAATGCAGTCATAGTCATACAGATCACAGTCAGGAGTGTTCAGCTTAGTATGTAGCAGTTTATAGCACTTGGCTTGGATTTATTGCTACCAAGAACTAATACATCTACAAAATAACTTCCAGGAAACTTGTAATGGGCTAGCAAATAACAAATGAATACTCACAAAACAATAATAATGATCTTTGGTACGTCCCGCAGCCTAAAAGATGTACATACCTTTGTTAATTACAGAGCCAGTGGGAGCCCCACTGCTATGAATTAAATAAATGAAGTATATAAGTATATTGCCAAATGGTGCTGAAGCACATGTGAATAAGCTACTAAATCAACTAATGGTCTTACAGAAGATTTCTAATCTCCTCACTGTAGAAGCTAGAAGCAATATAATAATTAATGTCAATTCCAAAACTAGAATTAGGGCTCCCTGTAATAACTGCTCTCTCTGCAAACCACCTCATTTATTCAAACTGTTGGTAACAAAATACTTAGTTTCATCATCCTTTCACATAATAGGGAGCATCACTATAATATACTTAAAAATTCTAAATGGCTATGAGTCAGCGATAGAAATTCATTACTTCTCAACACTTTTTCATTTAATATACTGCAAGAAACACACTGCCCTCCTGTATGCAATAAACTACACATTAAGGCTTAAACCTATTCTATGTGACATAAAGGAGGTAAACACCTGAAAAGACCTATAATTATCACTGATGTGGCTTTTTTTTAACATTTCTCCAACTTGTTGGGGCAGTATAGGTGGAAAATCAGGGAGATCAAAACATTAAAATCTGTTAAAAAGGAGCTCCAAAAACAGTCATAGTTCAATTTATCAAATCACTTAATTTCAACAAAGTTAACTGGTACATGTGTTTTTGTCAAAAGTGTGTGTTATTGAATGTCAGAAAATATTGTTATTAGGAACATCCACTTTTCATGTGGAATGTGAGGTTTGCTTACATGCAGGTAAATTGGGTTAAGTAATACTGACATTTTAGATATACCAAGAGCTTCAGCATTAGTGGTAGAAGTGTGAGTTTGAGTGTTTGCAAGTTTGCAGGTTAGGGTTAGAATAAGGCCTAGTTAAGGGATAGATTTAGTGATGTGACTGTGTGGTTATGTAATATCTGTGTGTGTGTGCGTGTGTGCGTGTGTGTGTGTGTGCGTGTGTGCGTGTGTGTGTGTGTGTGTGTGTGTGTGTGTGTGTGTGTGTGTGTGTGTGTGTGTGTGTGTCTTTTGTAACAGTGCTGTTAGGGAAAGTTTTTTTAATGCACTGTGTAGCGTTAGGGTTATGGACAGCAGCAAGGTTAGAGTTAGTGTTATCACACATGAATAACGTGGTAACGACACTCCCCCCATATCACCTTTCTAATTTGTTACCCCTAACTATAATCTTTCCACAACCCAATCATTATACAGTACATTAAGAAAGCCCCTCAACTCAGACAAAGTATGGCTGAAGATAGTGCTATTTTTTTTGTAATGATAGCAAAAATAAAATGGTTGCTTTCATTTTTTGATCATTGTCGGTTTGTGATTTTTTTTTAATTTCAATATCTGTTAATTTGGACATTTATTTTTTGATGTGTAGTTTTATGTTTTGAAATGTTGGCATTAATGGATATAATCCCCAAAGAACAATTCTTCAAAGAAAATGAATATAACTGCTTCAGGGTTATAGACTAAAATAATAAGCTAAGGTATAACACAGAATGACTAGCCAAATATATTTATTTATTTAGTTGTTTATATTTGTTTACCAGGATAGTGCACTGATCAATAAGGATCAATTTTAGACTCTGCCTGGGTAGTCACATCTATGCGATCATATCAGTTGGATATTTCAAAAGCATTCCTTTGCATTATAAATATGTAAAGAATGAAATTATACAATAATGTAAAAGAATGTAAGGCTTGTATCTTTAGGTGTTACTTTATAGTGAAAATGTGACATTTGAACATTACTGCTGGTTTATGTTTTTCACTGGAAATATCAAGGTACTTACCTTTGTGAATTCTGTGACTGTAATTTTTAACATTTTTGACATTCTGCAATACTGGATGTTAAGGAATGCAGTTCCACTTTTAATGAATATTGCACATGAATGTTGTCAAGGTAATCTGTAATAATACTTTAATACTGAATGTCAAAGACAGCTATTCTATTTTTAATGAATGTTGTACTTGTTTTTTTTTTAATTTCTCCATATCTTTTGGGTTTCTAATACTATGATAGGAATGGACCCCCTTCCTAAGTCAAAGTACGATTAAAGTTCATGAAATTAGTATTGTTTCAATCTTTGATGTCAGCCAAAAGTGCTCTTCACAGCACTCACAATATGCCCAGTAATGATTCCTTCTGCAATTCGTACGGGGTTACATGGACTGGTAACACATCTAAATACGATTGCAGATTATTTTTTATAAGACCTATTGCTCCACCTACTATTGGAACTGTATGGGTATCCTTCTTCCACATTGTTCTCATTTCTGCCTGCAAATCCTGATATTTTATGACTTTGTAGTTGCCTATGAGGTCTATGTCATGGCTGAAAAGGACAGTGGGTCTAGTCATTTACCTGTCAACAAAAGTATAAATAAATAAAACTAGATCACATCACTTTTGTGAGAATTACACTGGGCTGCCAGTTCTTGTATATTGAGCTATACAAAACCAGGGTCTCACACTACCTAAATGAGCTTTTGGTACCCCAAGCCTGAAACCTCCTCCACTTGTCTGCTGGTAAGGGGTTACCAGTGATTCATTTCTATGGATCTGTCTTGAGTTTTCTATCCAGCAATCATTTAGTTATTTAGCTTCATCTGTGGAAATTACCAGTTTCCACCTAAGAGCATGTTCTTTTCATTCGGAGTCACTGGAATAGGGGCTCACTATACTAACACTGCAACCATTTATTTGTACTGTTTATTGTTAGGAGGTATGCTTTTTAATTTTGTGTTTTCTGGCCACCCTTGGCTGCTGACCATTAAACCTCTCCCCAGTTGGACATACCTCAGTTTTTCCTTTACTGGGAGATTTCACCCAAGATTAAGCCAAGGGGGAGACATTATTCAGACAACTACAAGGATGCTTTTTGCCTATGCTGGCATCATAGCAATGAGGACATATTTTTGTAATGGCCTAACTCTGCCAGTGGGCAGAGAAACATGTGATCTGCATCACTGTGGTGGTCCCACATAGTCAGCTATCCCCTTCCAGCTCCATCAGGCCTCAGAGCCATAATTCACACTCAGGTCACCAAGACCTTAGTTGGACCTTTATACTTGCATGTTACCAGAGCTGGCATTATTTAGAGATAGATTAATTGGCTGGGCTACCTGTTGCAATGCTTACTGCATGTGTGTTTTCTTCTGAAAGAACCAGAGGTTTGCACTTCTTGAATGATAATGACAATGAAGACAATGCGGCTTGGAATGCGTATTTCCAAGCAGCTACATTTACAAACTGTATATTCCAACAGTACTGTTTATAACGAGGAGGCCCTAATCCCTGCTTGTCTAGTTCCAACGAGGGAAATTGGTAAAGGGAACTAGACCCCACTTAGAAATGGTGTTACTGGAAAACAGGGTTTGTGGATATAGTTGCACTGATGTGTGACATGGATGCTAAGTTTTTAATTTAATGGGTTAGGTATAGTAAAATAGTATCAGCTTCTGTTCTTCCAATGTTACTTGTCTTTAATGTTTTTCTTGTTTACAGACTTGCACCTAAATAAATAAATAAATTTGATTTAAAGTGTTCTTTTCCTACCCTTGGGTTTTCTTTGAACTCTAAACTATGTTAGTGCTTCTTTTTCATCCATGTTATTTTAAAGTGACCCAACATCTTTATTTCTCTTTCAAGCTTTACTAATGCCCTTGCTGCATATAACCTTTGACCCTATCATATTTCCACAGTAAATTAATATTCTGCAACTATGCTGACAGAGATAATCTCTTAACCTCTCTGTGAACTGTGATTGCTTTTTTCCTTGCCTTACAAGCAGGTGACACTGACAACAACTTATAGTGGTCTGCTGTGCTGGTCATCTTGTTACAAATCTCCTCCAATTACTGTTCCACTGATCTCTTGTGCTTCCTGAACAGCAACTTTTTTTTTTCATTTGCTAATTCCCTTGTGCCAGCATTTTCTCTGTCATCTATTCACCTATTTCTTCTCAGATAGCAAGCTGAATTTCCAATGAACCAACAACCTACAGCAAGTGCACCAAACAGCTCAGAAATGGAGGAATTGACAGAATCACAATCTCATAATGTTTCCTCCATATTTTTATCTGTAGTCCCCACATGTTGCTCTGCTTGGTTATTTGGCATTATTCTCACAGCATCTTCCTAGCAGAGACAAGCCTGCTCACTGTAACTGAAGATTGCTATTTGCATTACTGGGAGGATTACTTTCTCCTGCTGTACTTATAGGGTGCTGACATCATCAGTGTTTAGACAGTGGAATATGCAGCATGTGTTGTGCAGTAATAGTTGCCAAAAGGGACATTTCTCTTACATATAGAATTGCACACACACTACTCCCCCCCACACAGTCACACACACACACACTGAGCACTTGCAGGATTCAAACCCCTACCTAATTATGTTATGACACTCATGAGAGACACAGTAGCAGAGCACACTATTTACATTACTGGGAGGATTGCTTTCTCCTGCTGTACTTATAGGGTGCTGACATCATCAGTGTTTAGACAGTGGAATATACAGCATGTGTTGTGTAGTAATAGTTGCCAAAAGGGACATTTCTCTTACACAGAGAATTGCACACACACTACTCCCCCTCACACTGAGCATTTGCAGGATTCAAATCCCTACCTAACTATGTTATGACACTTGTGAGAGACGTAGTAGCAGAGCGCGCTATTTGCATTACTGGGAGGATTGCTTTCTCCTGCTGTACTTATAGGGTGCTGACATCATCAGTATTTAGACAGTGGAATATGCAGCATGTGTTGTGTTGTACTAGTTGCCAAAAGGAACATTTCTCTTGCACATAGAATTCCACACACTGCTCCCCCACACACATGCACACGCACACTGAGCACTTGCAGGATTCAAACCCCTACCTAATTATGTTATGACACTTGTGAGAGACGCAGTACAGAGCGCGCTATTCAAATTACTGGGTATCATTTCTGCTCCTGACATATGTATAGTGTGCTGACATCATTATGTATGAAGAGTTATGTACATCTGTTACTATCCATCAGTACAGGGGAGAGCATATCTATGCATTAACTTTGCACAGGCATAGTGGCCTACTGTACTGTGGAGGCAGACGCCAAATACACTGTGGATAGCCTTCTGTATTCCCTAGGGACAACAGCCTAGTATTGCACTATACGGCCATATGTTTACCTGTTAGATGCAAGTATCTGTTGCTCATATACTGTTTGTGGGTCTTTATTGCCATAGCCTTCCCTATCTCTATGAACAACTTGTGTACTGTGGAAGATGTTTGCATATGAGTGGGATCCAGTACTTTACTTATGTCTCTGTTGTAATTTCACTGTGTGCACTGGGCAGATTTCTGTATTGTGGGAGGTTCCTGTGTTAACACATACAAATGCCAGATATGTGTGTGCAACTGCTGAACTGTGACATGGCCTAAGTGTGTGAGCATGCCCAGTTCACAGTTTCTATGACTTCTTGACTGACACGTCTCATTTATCTAAGTGTGCGAGCATGCCCAGTGTGACCTTTCCTTATGTTGGGATCTGTGGACCACCACATTTGTGTTTGTGTGTGGACGCCATCTATATTTCACATGTACAGTTGAGTGTTGAACATCAGGTTGTGTTCTTACTGCCCAACTGCTTTGTGTCTGAACCTAACAGGCATTATGCTGTGCCTGCAGGGTTGCCATGGGATAGTTTGCATACAGTTGTCAACATCCTTTCCTACTGACCAAACAGTTGTATTGTCATATAGTGTACTGGTGCAGTACTTTCACTGTGGTGGACAGTATAATCGGTTTCAGTCCTATCACTGCTTGTAATATTTATAGTGAGCACACCAGACTGGTTGAGGGCCAGTTGTGCAGATATGACCATGTTGCATTTTGTTCAGATACGGACAGCATAGTACATGATTGTCTGACATTGTTAATGTATTCCACAACTTGTGTGGACATTGACAAACAATGGCCATGTGCCCTAGTCCATTTGTAATGCTAGTCAGAGAGTGTTTGTCCTTCAACACACATTTACTGGTGTTTGCCATGACATATGTCAAGGTTAGTGTGCTGTGCCTCTGTCTACCCGGGACATACAGGTGATATCCAGGGTACACCTGCCATCTCCCATCCAGTCATCATGATTCCT
Source organism: Protopterus annectens (assembly GCF_019279795.1). Classification (NCBI taxonomy): domain Eukaryota; kingdom Metazoa; phylum Chordata; order Ceratodontiformes; family Protopteridae; genus Protopterus; species Protopterus annectens. Next base: position 652,886,667 of record NC_056725.1, read on the forward strand.
CTGGATGACAGTCAATGATGGACTACCTGGATAACGTGTACTGGGAGTTTAGTCGTGAGCTTCTGGGTTATGGACCAATCGGTACAGCATGTCCTGTTTATGTCTGTGCTGGGGTTCAGGCCTGTCAGCTGCATAAGTCACCAGCATTCAGATTTTACATGGTGCCAAATGTCCATTGATACCAGCTTGGTCATGGCTTTATACATCAGGCACAGTTCACCTCCAGCCAGGTGGTATGGCACTGTGTGGAGCTGCAGTTTGTTTACTCAGGCGACACATGGCATCTGTTACAGCTCTGTGATCCTCCTGGTGGGGTATTTGTGGGGTCTTTCCAGTTGATGCAGGTGTCTGCTAAGGTACATCCCTGAAGGGCCATTGTACACAATTGTGAGGCTGCTGATGGATGACTGGAGAGGCACAATGACCTACCCTGACCTAGCTGTGCTTACCTTCATGATTAGGTGGGTATATGGTATGTTTCTGTAACCACTACAGACACATGGTTGTCCCATGCAGGATATCTATTACCTTGTGTCCCCAGGTCTCTTATTGCTCCTGATGTACTTACTGGGTTAACACATATGTGGTAATTTCTGGCCATGTACTGTGCTTCCAGAGGGGATGACTATACACTATTCTGCATTTAGCTTGTTGACATGGCTGTGGCACCACTTGTCTGTTTCTATGTGTGCCTTTTGTAGGTTGCTTGTGTCAGCTGGAGGGTCCGATATGGTGGGCAGTTTGCAGTCCTCTGCGAACCTGTTCAGACAGAGTCCTTCCATGTTGGCCTGTACCTATTTGACATATATAGCATACAAGAGAGGTCCCAGGACAATGCCTTGTGGGATGCCAGTTGTACCTGGTTTGCAGTCTGACATGGCTGCAGCATGTCTGACCAGGTCAGTTCTGTCCTTGAGCTGGTTTGCAACCCATCTACATGCATAGGGGTTTATAGTTAGGCTGGTGAGCTTATCTGTACTACCAACTAGGGTATTGTATGGAAGGGTTTAGCAAGGTCCAGATAGGCTGTGTGATCCACATTCCCCACATCAATGGCCTTGGTGCGCGTTTCACATGAGTCAGACATGTGTAAGGGGCAGGATCTGCCCTATGACAGCCACACTGGGTAGGGTCCAATGTCTGTAGGTACCCAATCTTGTTATTCCTGGGATCCATGATCATCCTCTCCATTACTTTGCCAACCTAGATAGTCGGGGTTGAGGGGTGATAGTTTGCAGTATCCATTCAGGCACCCCCTTTGTGGTGAGGGACCACTGTTGCTGTACACTGCTCTTTGGGTACATATCCTGTGGTAGGACTGATAGTGCGCAGTACTGCTTTGTAGATGCTGGCTGTTACCTCAGCATCTGCAATGTCAGGGGGCCAGCACTCTGCTGGGATAGATATTTGGCAGTTAGGTGCTGGTGGAGAGTTTGCAAGGAATCTGTTAGGTAGGATGTTGGCAATGTGTGTGGGTTTGGTGTAGTGTTTGTGATATTAGAGTGCTGCAGAGCATATCTGTGGATTATCACCATGGTTCCTACCATCAGGTAGGACAGCTGTGTGATAATCCTTTGTGTCCTGCACAATTTGCATCATCATAGGTTCATAGGTTCATACTAGGCTATCGGCCCTGGCCTTGTTTGAGCATGGACAGTCTGTGTGTGAGTTTCGACACCCCTTGCAATGTGCATATTATGCTCATGTAGGGTTTACTTTACTAGATGTGACACAGGGATGGCCCCCAGTGTACACCTACTATCTCCCATGCACTTCACCAGATTTCTCTTGTTGAGTATGAGTGTGGAGCTCAGCCTATCATGGACTGGGATTCTGTTCCAGAGTGTAAGGAGCCTCTGGGTTATGGATCTGTCCCTCCAGCACATCCTATTTATCTATGTGTGGAGGTTCAGATATCTCACTGTGGTGTCTCTGCTGGATTTGGGGTTTCTGCAGTGGACCATGTCCATTCATTCTGGATTGGACATGGCCTTGTACATCAGGCATACATCGCCTCTGACTGGGCAGTATGCTTCTGAATTGGGCTGTGGTTTCTTCAGCCAGGCTGCAGATGTCAAATGTTTGGACCCTTTATCCTGTTGGTGAGGTACATTCGGGGTCTTTCTAACTGCTGCAGGTGTAAGGTAAGGTACATCCGAACTGGGGCATTGTTGTCACGTATGGGCCTGATAAGGGAAGAGTATGGGGGCACAGTGACTTCTCTTGATCTACATGTGCATCCTTTCATATTAAGGTGGGCAATATAGCAGGTCTTGCTGGCCACCTTGGCAATGTGAGTGTCACATGACAGGTTACCGTCCACTTGTGTCCCTAGGTCCCTGATTACTTCTTCCATACATAATGGATTGCCACCTATGTCATACTTTGTGTGTGCCTTGTTTGGTATTTGTTGAGACATTCATACTCTGCAGTATCTTCAGGAAGGCTGGCTGGGGTACCTGGGTTTGTGAGTGTGGTCTGTAGCAGGCTTCAAACAGGGACACAGTTTGAGCCACTGTTACTTGCCCGTGGATAGTCCATGCTGCTTCTTGCTGTGGTACCAGCCTGGGGGTGTGGTTATCCTTGACAATTACTGATAGCCACACTCCTATTGTAATGTGTTCCATGTTTTGGAGCTGTAGAGCATGGTATGAGGCATAACCTGGTAGTATTAGGGTGCTCTTCTGGGCCTTGACCCAGGTTTCTGTTACAGAACAGATATTACCATTCTCCATGCTGTGGTGGGTTTGGTCTGCATGCACCTTGCAGGTTAGACTTCTGGCATTGGGTAGCATTACGTCCAGGTTGTTATCCCTTGTGCTACCTATGGTGGTGGGTTTGTGTTTCCAGCCTTACCTATTCAAGGCACAGTGGGGGTGACAACAGCCTTTGCCAGTATCCACACAGCCAAGTGTGCTGGGTGCGTGCCATCCCTAGCAGGTGGGGCATCATGTCTTGCTCAGCATGTCAGCCCAGGCTGTCAGCCATGTGTTCCCCCTTGCTAACAGCAATACTTCAGCCAATTATTGTACTTGATCTTGTTGTCTTCATAGGTTCATAGGTTCATACTAGGCTATCTGCCCTAGGGCATTTATAAGCCTAGCCAGAGTGTGTTTGGCTTTCGCCACCCATTTTAAATTAATTTTAAATTAATTTCGCTATGCCTTTTTTTGAGGTTAGTATACTGTGCCTCTGTCTAACAGTGACACAGAAGTATCATACACATAGTATGGCATCATGCTTGGTGAGGGTGAGATGTTAGGCAGGGTCTTCATGTTTGCATATACTAGATGGTGTTACATTGCTTAACACATGGCAATCATGCCTCAGGTGGTGCTGCAGGGCTGCCTCTGTCGGATGCACATACTACACTCCCTGTACATGTTTGAGAGCAGGTTGTGTCATGTTAGGCGTCCCTGTTACTATATGAGTGAGTCAGAGAGGGGTATCATTCCCAGGGTTCCTACTGAGCCAGTGTATGTGCTATGCGTTGCCTCTTTGCCAAGGCCAGGGCATACTGGGCACACCTCCTTCTGCCTACTGGGGCAGGCTCAGGTTGTTCCTCCTCCGAGTCACGCTCTGCCTGTGATGGCCTTGGCAATGGTGGGGGGCTGTTTGTCCCGGCCCTATGCTGGTCCTGCTGCAGCTGTTTTTGCAGAATCATATTATGTAGCATAGCACATACCATGACAATTTGGGTACATGTAGTTGGTGAGTACTGCAAGGCTCCACCAGATGTGTCCAGGCACTGGAACCATGACTTGAGCAGCCCAAACACACGCTCTATTACATTACGTGTTTGTGCGTGTGCCTCATTATGGCGTTCTTGTTCAGGTGTGTGTGCGTTTCTGATGGGTGTCATCAGCCATGGCTCCAGTGCATATCCTGCATTCCCCCACTAGGTGACCATGTGGGATGTCCCCATTGGCAAATGTCTGGTACAGCTGCGTCAAATGCCAGATATGGGAATTATGGTAGCTCCCAGGGCAGCCAGCACACACATTCATTATTATGTCCTGGGCATCACACATGACCTGGCAGTTGATGGAGGGGAAGCCCTTGTGGTTAATGTAGGCCCTACCCCGCTCACCAGCTGGTGCTTTGATGCATATGTGCGTGCAGTCTATTGCACCCACTACCTCAGGGTATTCCGCTATTTGCTGGAAGAGACGCATATTGCTGGCCAATACCTCACGGGCATTGGGGAAATATACATGCTCGCCGACATGTGCTGACATGGCATCCAGGAACTGGTGCAGTACCCTTGAGGCTGATGCCTGTGATATCCCCATCATATCACCAGTTGGTCTCTGGAAGGTATCTGTTGCTAGTATTCTTAGGCCAACACATACCTTGGTTTCCACTGGGATGGGTTCCCCTCTGTTGGTTCTGTGTGTGAGGCGTGGCCTGCACAGCTCAACAATTTGCTGCAGGAGGTCTCTGTCCACTCTATAGCGCTCCACTATCTCCAGCTCATGTAACCCCTGGTAGGTGACCCTGGGCCTGTACACTCTTCTCCGTCTCCTCACTGTGGGTTGTCTGGCAGCATTTGCATTGTCACCACCCTCAGCAAGTCTCCTATGTCTCCTTATAACAGCTATGGCAGCCCCTAGCATGCTTGGTCTGAGTGCAGCTTTTTCAGTTTTCACTTCTACTAGCTTACTCCTGTCTTGCAGTGTCTCTTGAGAGAAACATACTTCAATGCTGTTTGCAGTGTTTTAAGTGCTGGGCTGGGCTAGTATTCTGCCTGTGTAATTGCCTGCTTCTAATTGTTTTCACCTGATAGCTCTACCAGTATTCCCTGCTAGCTTCCTACTATTTCTTCTGCTTCCTTTTTCCTCTCTGTTTCCTCAGGGGGAGCAGCGCGCATACCAGCGGAAACATGTTCACACTGGCTACCATGCGTGCACACATGCTTACATGGACTAGAATCTGCTTATTCGGTTAAAACGCACGCACACCAGCACAAACAGGTTTATAGATCTTTACACAGGCTCCTACATGCTTACTCTGCCTTACACGCGCGCACTCTGTCTTACTCGCGCCTCCCAGCCCACACACGCGCGCATGCACGCACAGCAAGAAACTTTGGTGTTGGCCACAGTGTACACCTTCCATTTCTTGACTTTCCCATGCTTATCTGTTGACACTCCTCTTTTTATGCTGTGTGATTGACATCTTTCACATACCACTTTGCTCCAATGAGCTTGATTTCTTCCTGACATTCTCCCCTGTGATGTCACCTATCTCCTACTCTGTTACTCCCCCTTATCTAACTCTTACACTACACGGAATGTGCTCATTTGCTATGTGACAGTGTGATTCACTATCCTACCACTCATTTACATAGGATTGCCTATTAATGCTTAGTTACACGTCTTACACTCAGCTTCCCCCCTTAGCAACCACTAGACGGTGGCCATGTTGTTTTCGGTCTGCTAGTCCCTGCATTGCAAATACATGCATTACATAAAACCCACATTTGTGGGTTTCAAACCTTTATTTTTATGTCTTATTTAGCACAGCCCATTTGCGCGGGGCTGCACTGTGTTTAAACATCGCCGAAAAAAATAAAATTATTTTATTTCATGTTTGCATCAGGTTACCATGCCAATGGTCACATATTTGGCCATTGGCATGCTGACTGCAACATATGCACACTTTATTTGGAGCTGTCATGGCTCCATTGTGTTATTTGCAGTAACGTACTCAGTTGTCAGCTGAGTACATTTCTGCACCTAACATGACTCTTACATGGGCTGGTTTCAGCTTCGTAGATTGCAAATCTACCTCATTTGCATGCCTTTCGGCTGCAAGTGAGGTAATTAGCATATCCACGCCCTGCCCATGTAAGAGTCATTTTAGCTGGTCTCTTACACGGGATTTCGGGCAGTTACTGGATCGCGATGGCTGCATGGAGTCTTACACGACTCTTAGACTCAGTGCAAGCCATCGTGAATCCTGCCCGCCACTTTTCAAGGCAGGTAGAGACACAGAGTCTGTGCTGAGAAGATTTCTGTATTGTCTTCAGAGTCAACTAATTACTACCTCTGAAAGTATGAAGGCATGTGATTCTTTTATGACTTCCAACATCTGCTAAAGATCTGAGGTCCATGCAATTTTACAGGTAGATACTAAATATTGCCAGCTTCCAGTAGTAGGGGTTTCACCTGGGAACTAGAGTCAGATGACAGGAAATTATGTCATTCTGCAAGCTATCCCAGCAGTAATATTTGAGATATTAATTTGAGAAGACTCTTAGTGAGACAGAACATTCTGTAGTCTGTCTTGGACCTGACTAGAAGATCCATTCACTACATCTGCCTTGCTCTATTAGTAAGTTCTTAGGTTGTAGTGTAATTCTCTTAGATACAGACAGAAATATAGTGAAGCGTAGTTTAGATATTTTTCTTTACTTATTTGAGACTGTCCTGCAGTGTTGTTTTAAATATTTCCTGTGGTTTTGAACTCTCATGTCACTGTAAATACATATTTAGTATTGTCTTGTTCTTTTTTTATTATTAAATATATTTAAACATTTAATTGCAGCTGATCTGTGTATAGATATTTAAGTTTTCTGAGTACTTGAATATTTATTTGGTGACACTATGTGGGCCACTCCTAATAGCACTGCTCTTGGTCAAACTACCATTTGTGTTAATATTAATATTACATGGCAAGATTGGACACCCTTTGTTAAGGGCCTTAAAGTAACTGATAAGGAGTGACTGGTGGCAGTAATAACTACCTTATAGTCTGGGCAGAAGGGGGCATAGCTAGTAAACCTGTGCCAGCCTTTCCAGTGTGTGTGTGTGCAAATCAAACCTCACAGAGTTTGTGTGTCAGCTACATGGACAGGGACATGAAGCACTGGGGTAGGACAGAGAGGGTGCTAGAGGTGTTGGTCTGGTCACAGCTGAGATCTCAAGTCTATAGCCATGCCAGTGGGGAGTATTACTGGGGATCTGGAGGAGGAGGGAGAAACCAGCCCTGGACTGACTGTGGTCTCTGTGTGCTCTTAAGGGAAATTGCACTTGATACAGAGAGCTGCATCTAGAAATACTGTGTGTGTACTTGTTATCCTCTCAGTCTACATCCCCCACTGGTGCCAGTGGTGAGGATTGAGTCTCATTGATTACTGATCCAGTATTGGGGCTTCACATATTGGTTAGCAGTGGTGGGATATCCACATCATGTATTGGCTGTTTGTGGTGGGATCACCACATCACATGCTGGGATTCAAGTGGTGTGGATATTGAACTCCTGTTGCCTGTAAGCAGTGGTCACTAAAGAATGTGTTTGTACACTCAAGTAGCCACATGGTAGACATTCAGAGCTTCATATCACAATAGTTTTATTTAATTTTTGTTAGCTTTGTCAGGGAGAACAAACAATGATGTCAGCAGAGGATTATGGCAAGCTGACAAGGAGCCATTTGGCTGAAATGTGCCAAGCCAAAGGACTGGTGCATGGTAATCTGACTAAAGCAGAAATGATTGCAGCCTTAGTCACAGCTGCATCACAAACCATCAACCAGTAGGGCAACCAGACTAGCCTTGGGAATATAAAACTCTCAGAAAATGGACAGTTCATATTTGCCTCAGACAATTTAAAAATCCATCTGGAGTTAAAGAGACTTGAACTGAAGGCCAAACATTTGGAAATAGAATCAGCAGAGAGACTCTGGCATGTAGAGGCTGAAGAAAATGAAAAACTGTGGTGTTTGGAGGCTGAAGAAAAGGAGAAACAGAAACAAATGTAATTGGAATCAGCAGAGAGACTGGGGTGGCAGGTTGGTATAATGGTTAAGGTGTTTACCTTACAGACACAAGGTGCAGGGTTTGATTCTCATATAGGGTAATTGGCTAGGCTTAAAATGGCCCACAAAGGAAGTTAGCCTAGTATTAATCTATGTCTGGAAGCCAAAGAAAATGAGAGACAGAGGCAACATGAAAAGGTAATGCTGACTCCTTGCCAGGGTCATGGAGGTAATGGGGAAAGGAATAACCAAATCTCAGAAGCAATAAAGGTCAGTAAATTTCTCCCACATTTTACAGAGGGTAATAATTTTGATAGTTTTTTTCATATGTTTGAAAGGGTATGTAAACAGTATAATGTTGACCAAGGGCTCTGGGTACAGTTCCTGACTCCCTTACTCCATGTTAAAGCTGTAACTGCTGTTTCTAAATTGTCTGATACTGATTGCTTGAATTATATTACAGTTAAAAATTGTGTATTGGAATGCTTTAAGTGAACACCAGAAGCTTCCAGGAAAAAGTTTTGTGATCATAGGAGTAAGGCAGATGAAAGTGTGTGTGAATATATTGCTGAGTTAAGCACTTATTTTCATAGGTGGGTGAGTGGGTGTCAGGTCACTACTTTTGAAGGACCGGCAGACCTTTTTGTGAGGGAACAAGCCCTTAGCACTTTGCCTGAGGACATGAGCATCTGGTTGGCAGATAGGGAATGCAATACCGCAGATGAGTTGAGGAAAAAGGGAGACATATACCTAGCAAATAGGGCATCACTGCACAGGAAAGGGATACCCAGTGCTGCACTTGGGTTTAAGGGAACCCATGATGGGCAGCCTAAACCTCCCCAACAGAGTCTTCCAGTAACAGGGGAAGCCACTACTTAAGGTCCATGTTCAGCATCAAGGGTTAAACATTTTAAATGTAACAAGATGGTCATGTAGCATATAGATGTCGATGGAGGCAAGGTAGGGAACAAAAGGTGGGGCAGCCAGTAAGTGGGAATGACAGAATAACAGCAGCAAGTTGTCTGGAGACAACAAGGGTACCAAACTACCACAGGAGTTATATCCTATCTTAGTAGATGGGAAATAGGCCACTGCTAAGAGAGACACAGCCTCTGACCTAATTATTGTGAAGCCTGCAATAGTTACAGAAACTACTTGCTTGGGCAGTTTCCTCCAGTCAGAGCTTTAGGAGGGACCCCACTCCAAATATTTTTGGCTAGGGTTCACCTTGACTGGGAGGGTGGAAAAGAAAGCAAGCAAGTAGGTGGGTTTGAGGATATACCTGCAGATGCCCTGATAGGGAATGATTTTGTTAATGTAGTACCTTGTGTGCATGCAGTTACATGCAGTCAGGCTTGGAGACAAGCATGTGGGTCTGGTAGCCTGGGGGGACCCAGACTGACTGCACACTTGAAGCCATGACTGGTCAGGTGGTTACTTCAGTGAGGGAGCTACCCTGTAGCAGTGAGACTGAAGGTGAGCCACAGCTGCTGATGGGTACTGAGGTTCCCTTGAACAAAGTGACTGCAAGGGCAGAGGTGAGTAGTAGTTCCCAGGCTGACAGTGACACACTGCTGTCAGAGGACACCAGACTTCCTGTGGAAGGGGAGCTGGGAAGGGTTACAAAGAGAGAATTGAGACAGGCTCAGCTCTCAGACCCTACATTACAAGGCTTGAGGGAAGTAGCCAGGGAAGCACCTGATTCTCAAGGAAAGGAGGAATCTGTATACTGGGACAAAGGGTTACTGTATAGAAAGTGGACCCCTGAGGGAGGCATAGAGGCTGAGGTAATACATCAGTTGGTAATGCCCAGAGCCTACCATCTGGCAGTTCTAGCTATAGCCCATGACATTCTCTTTGCAGATCATATGGGCATAAAGGGCACTAAGAGATGTATTATGCAGAACCTTTATTGGCCTTGGATTTCCAGGGATGTGACAGGGTACCACAGGACCTGTGAGCAGTGCTAAAAGATAGGTAAGGCAAGAGACAAGGGCAAAGCTCCTTTGGTGCCTTTGCCTGTGATTGAGGAGTCATTTCAGAGGGGAGCTATGGATATTGCGGGGCCTCCGAGTACCCCAAGTTCCACAGGAAAGAAGTATATCATAGTGGTAGGAGATTATGCTACCAGATACCTTGAGGCAGTGGCTCTGTCCTCCATTAAGGCAGAAAAGGTGGCAAATGATTTCTTAGAGATCTTCAGCAGGATTGGTTTCCCAAAATAAATACTGACTGATGGAGGTGCCAATTTCATGTCAGACCTGCTGGCTTGTCTGTGGGAATGCTGTGGGGTGAAGCACCTAAAGATCACCCCATATCACCCCCTGACTAATAGTTTTGTGGAGAGGTTAAACTTTACACTAACGACCATGCTACAGACATTTGCAGACCAGTTTAAGAGGGAATGGGACAAATATATGCCCCATCTGTTCTTTGCTTACAGAGAGGTGCCCCAGGAATCCACAGGTTTTTCACCCTTTGAATTGAAGTATGGGCATTGGGTGAGGGAACCTCTAGATTTGATTAATGATGAGTGGGAGGGTGAGTGTGAATCCCACAAGAAGTCTGTTGTGGCATATGTCCCAAACCTCAGGACAAGGCTCAGGGAACACATGGGCTTGGCCCAGGAGAACCTGGCAGAAGCCCAACAATTGAAAAAGGTGTGGTATGACAGGAATGCTCGAGCTAGAGAGTATGCTGTGGGACAGCAGGTAATGGTTCTCATTCCTATCAGACACAACAAGCTGCAGGCAGCTTGGGAGGGACCCTACAAGGTGGTAGGGAATGTCAGTGATGTTACCTTGAGGCAGTGGTAGAAATGCTAGGCAGGAGGTAGGGGCACAAACTGTACCATGTTAACATGATGAAACCTTGTCATGATAGAAATGCCCTTGTGCTGAGTATTTGCAGTGGGTGACAGGAGGAGTCGGGGGGGGGGGTCTGGTGACTGATATCTTCAGTGAGGCTTAGACTGACACCTCAGTGGAAGGGGTAGCAATGCCCCAGCAGCTATTCCCTACCCAGGTTTGAGAAATATGAGCAGTGTTACAGGAGTTTGGGAGCATGTTCACTGGGAAACCAGGGTGGACCCACCTGGTGCAGCACCATGTGGATACAGGACCCCAAAGGCCTATTAAGCAGGTCCCTTATAGGGTATCTGAGACAGTCAAACAGACTCTGAGGGAGGAGGTACAGGAAATGTTTTAACTGAGGGTAATCCAGGAGTCCAGCAGTCCCTCCCTGGGCCTCCCCAGTGGTGCTGGTACCAAAGAAGGATGGCAGCACCAGGTTCTGTGTGGATTACAGGAAATGAAATAGCCACACAGAGTCAGATGCTTACCTCATGCCTAGAATAGATGAAGCCCTAGAGCAGCTGGGTGTGTGTGTGAAAATCGAACCTCATGGAATGTGTGTGTCAGCTACTTGAGCAGGGACATGAAGCACTGATTTGACAGAGAGGGTGTTGGAGGTCTTGGCTTGGTCACTCAGCTGAGATGTAAACTGTATAGCAGTGCCAGTGGGAAGTCTTAATGAGGATCTGGAGGAAGTGGGAGAAACTAGCCCTGGACTGACTACGGTCTCTGTGTACTCTTAAGGGGAAACTGTACTTGATTCAGAGAGCTGCATCTAGAAATATTGTGTATGTACTCATCATCCTCCCAGTGAATGTCCACCACTATTGTCAGTGGTGAGGATTGATACTCCTTGACTACTGGCCCAGTGGAGGGTCATCATAGAGCACCACTGCACAGGAAAGGGATATCCAGTTCTGTAGATTGACATAAGGGAACCCATGGGAGCAGTCTAAATCACTCCAAAAGAGTACACCATTAACAGGGGAAACTACTAACCCAAATAGCAGTCAAATGTCCATCTAGGCAAAGTGAGAAACAGAAGATGAGGGAGCCAGTAAGTATGGATGACAAACTGCCAGTGGTAAGTTGTTTAAAAACAACCGGGGTGCCATATTATCACCAAAATATATATACTATCTTAGTAGATGGTAAACAGGTAATTACTAAGAAGAACACAGCTTCTGATATAACCATTGTGAGGCCTGCAGTGGTTACAGAAGAAGAGTACTTGCTTGGACAGTCTATTCTAGTCAGAGTGTTGGGAGGGACACTGTTCCAAATACCTATGGCTAGGGTTCATCTTGACTGGGAGGGTGGAAGAGGAAGCAAGCAAGTAGGTGTGTTTGGAGATATTCTTACAGATGTCCTGATAGGGGATGACTTTGATGATGCAGTACCTTATGTACATGCAGTGACATGCAGTCAGGCTTGGAGAAAGGCATGTAGGTCCGGTAGTTTGGGAGAGACTCAGAAAGATCTCATACCTGAAGCTGGGCCTGGAGAGGTGGCTGTTTTATAGAAGGTGCTATCTGGTAGCAGTAAGTCTGAATGTGAGCCACAGTTGCTGGTGGGTACCGATGTTCCCTTGGACGTGGTGACTGTAAGGTTGAAGGTGAGTGGTGGTACCCAGAATGACAGCGAGATGCAGCTGTCAGAACTTACTAGACTTCCTGTGTGTTTAAGAATATTCATGCAGATGTCCTGATAGGGAATGACTGTGATGATGCAGTGCCTTGTGTGCATGTAGTGCCACATAGGCTGGGAGACAGACATGTAGGTCCGGTAGTCTGGGAGAGAACCAGAGAGATCTCATACCTGAAGCTGGGACTAGTGTGATGGCTGTTTCATAGAATGACCTATCCTGTATCAGTAAGTCTGAAAGGGAGCAACAGCTCTGGGAGATGCTGATGATCCCTTGGACACATTGACTGCAAGGATGGAGGTGAGTGATAGTACTCAGAGTGACAGTGAGGTACAGCAATGGAACATGCTAGGCTTCCTGCAGAAGGGGAGCTTGGGAGGGTCACAAATGCACAGTTGAGGCAGGCTGAATTTATGGATCCTACATTACAAAGCTTGAGGGAGATAGCTAAGGAAGCACCTGAGGCTCAAGGAAGTGGAGAATCTATATATATATATATGGGAACAAAGGTTTGTTGTATAAAGAGTGGACTCCTAAGGGAGGGTTAGAAGGTGAGGTAGTACAGTAGTTGGTAAAGCCTAGAGCCTACCATCTGCCACTTCTAGCTAAAGTCCATAATATTCCTTTTGCAGGTGATCTTGATTTAGAAAAGTTAACAAGTGCTTTGCTAGGAATATTCAGCACCAATATTCAGCAGAGTATGTTTTCCACAGGAAATACTGACTGACCAAGGTGTCAACTTCATGCCAGACCTGCTGACTTGTCTGTAGAAATGTTGTGGGTTGAAGCATCTAAAGACCACCACCTACTATCCCCAGACAAATGGTCTTGTGAAGAGGTTAAACTCTGCATCGAAGACTATTCTACTGGCATTTGCAGACCAACATGTGAGGGAGGTCTTGGATAGATTAATTAGGACAGGATTAACCATTAAACCTAGTAAGTGTCAAGTGGGTATGGCAGAGGACACTTACCTGGGACACAGAATGGGAAGTGGTAAAATTAGGCCAGAACCTGTTAAGGTGGAAGCTGTTCATGTGTGGCCAGTTTCTGCTACTAAGAAATAAGTCTGAGCATTTTTAGGAACAGCGGGGTACTATAGGAAATTTTTGCCCAATTACAGTACCATAGCTGCACCCCTTACAGACCTAACTAGGAAGAATAAACTGGACAAGGCAGTGTGGACCACAGATTGTGAATAGATGTTCCAAAAATTGAAAGACATTTTGGGAGGACCCCCTCTGTTAGCCAGCCAGATTACAATAAAAAATGTATTGTACATCAAATTATGAGGTGGGAGCTGTGCTCACTGAAGTTTCCCCAGAAGAAGAAAAAGGCTGCAGTGAGGTTAATAATGCCAGTGCAAAGGATTCCCCAGGAGAGAAGCGGGTTGATATTCCCAGACAAACCCATTTTTCTCAAGCGTCGGTTTTTAAGGGTCGCTTGAAAATCATGCTTGAATTTTAAGGGAGGGGAAAAATATGAAGAAAATGAAAACACTGTCATCTGTGTTAACATGTTTGGCAGGAGATTTGTGTATATTCTCAGATTAACTTGAATTGTATGCCAGCATGTCCAATTGTGAAAATGTAAATAAGTTTTTTAAATGCTGAGTATCTTCCTGTTTAAACAGAATGTTTTATCTGTCAATGTTTTGTTATATTTCTAATTGTACATGTTTGTAAGGGACACTCTAAAGTACAAACTTTGGAGAATCAGCTGAACAGTAGGTGATGTCAGTAGAATGTTCCTGGTTGCTAGGTGATTATTTGAACAGCTGGTTGACAGGAAAAATACATTTTTCAAACAGCTGCCTGTTATTTTTGTTTAAATAAGACAGCTGAGACTGTTAAACTGTGCAGTTTGGCGAGTACTGAGCAGTTAGTCAAGCGCTGAGCAGTTTGTGAAGAACAGCAGTTTTGTGAAGAGTTCAATCAGTCACAGTGCTATGCAATGATACCCGAAGAAAATAGAGCTCATCAAAAACTGTAAGCCTGCCTTTGCCTTGCTGTTATGTGTTAGAGTAGATCAGGGACAGTATTCTCTAGTTAGATTAGGAACGCTTAGTCATTCAGTGTTTTTCTAGAATGATGGACTACTATTCTACAGTTTAATTTTGCATTTCTGGTGACTGAATTCTGGTGTTTATTGACAGTTATTGATTTAAATTATTGCAGTCATTTTACTTATTATTAAATATTTTTCATTACTTTACATTGTGGCTAGAAATGAGTGTGTTCTTTAGAGATTAAAGAGTGCTTATACCTGTTTGATACTCCCTGGGTCACTTTGAAGGCCTGGCTGCTTCTGGTCATAGCTATTATTTATTTTGATATTTAATTTTCATAATTGGGCATCCCTTTAGAAGGGCATGAAGACACCTTGATTGGTGGCAGAATTATCATCTTATTTGGGGGAAGGGACAAAGCTGTAAATCTGTGTCAGGCTTTCCCAGAAGTGTTTGGGCGTGTGAGATTTGAATTTAATTTGAGTGTGAGTGAACCAGAGATCTTAAACTGGGACAGTGCTGTATAGTGTGTAATAATAAAATACATTTGGGGTGGACAGAGGTATATAGTCCAGTCCCATGGAAATAGAGCATGTTCCTATTGTGTTCTTAGGGGAAATTTGTGAAATATTACTTCTGTTTAAGAGACAGTCTCACATTGGAGTCAGTAGTGAAGACTGAAGCTCCTTAGTTACTGACCCAGGGTAGTAAGGGACGTCACATTTATTGCTGGCAGTCCGGTGGGGGTATTGGCCAGATGTAACATTTAAATGGTGGCAGTCCAGTAGGATATAGCCGGATTTCACGTGTGCCCAAAATTAAGCTCAGATGCTCCACACATTTCCAATTTTAAAACTGGACATTTTTTTATTTGTAGGTATTTACCCCCAACAATATTTTCATTGACAGTGACCTAACTCTCCTTTCTGCATGTGATTTGTGATAAATATGTCCAAACACCTGTACAAGCTATATTATCTAAAATGGCTGTAATTTCCCAACTTACTGTCAGAGAGTCCATGTAGATAAGATCATTTCTACCAACATGAATACAACAGATCATTACTTCCTAACATTAAGATATCCGAAGGCCATTTTTTACATCCTCTGTTTTTGCTCCTGACACACATAACACTATTTGATGTTTATAATCTTCTCTGCAAAACTAAGTATCAATTCCTCTAATAACTGAATCTTCAATTAGAAGAATATCATTTCTGACTAGATCTGAATAATCTTCAGCTTCTAATTCGGTGATGTCTGCTCTATAAATTGTTTCAAAGGAATGATCTTCCTCACAGTTTAATCCCATTGTTTTTACTGATTATTACATTTGCAAGCATACAATTCTCAACCAGCTGGCTTTGTACATTCACAGCATGAGCTTTGTTGTCAATGTTTGTGTCTCTCCTCTTTTTTTTTCTTACAGCAATGTTCTTCAGCCCTTCCGCATTCAGTTTAGATTTTTTCATTTTCACCTGCCCCTTGTCTCTTTCTTCTACATTGTCTTTTTGAAAAACTATGCCTTTGTCTGTAGACTGGAGGTTTTCTTGTAGAGAAAAAAATGTTTTCATTCCCTGTAATCTGTGTGTTACCTAACAAAGCAGTGTTCTTTTTAGGATGCATTCTCTTTGATTTATAGGTATTAATCAGTTTCTTTTTCTTCCTTGTCATTTGCTGTGAACTTTGACCTTTCTTTCTTTTTTTTTATTTTCTTTTATATGTTCTGAATCCTTAGATTACTGAATACTTGTATCCAGAATTTTAAAGTTGTCATAGGCATCATCTTGTTTAATAGGGGTTGGGTTATCTTTACTGAAAATAGATATTTCCTTTCCTAAATGTGTTCTATTTGCTCTTTGCCTAACATTATTTATCTCATCAGTTCACTCAATAATATGTTACAACAGTTTTCCAATCTGTGCCAATTGCACACATACAATCATCATCCATAAGTCTAGATTTACTACTAATAATGGTAAGCAAATTATACAAATTCAGCAAGAGGAACAGATCTCCAGTATTCTCAGGTCTTACCTTTAAATATACATAGCATTTATTACACTGCACAAGATATTTGTGCTTTAGCAAATCATTAGTGTCATGCTCATTTAAGAAATCCATATTCATCTACAAATGAATAAAGAATTCTAAAAGAAAAGGATAATCAAACTCAGATACCAAAGAATTCAAAGGGATTTTAAATCAGCTTCAATGATAAAATTCAAACAAACTATAAAACTAAATATTAAATTAAGTAGAAAAAAGTTGTTGCTCTGACTGTCCCACTAGTGAAAGTCACACAAAAGCTGGAAGTCCTTTACATCGCAAGCAGTCGGTTCTGTTCACTATTGCTAGCAGTCATACCTTTATAACACTAAAGATCAATAAATTACAAACCAACACAGGATCATTTTAAATTACCTCTGGATTGTCCACTCAGCTTTATGAAGTACCAAGAAGGCAGCATTACTGACCATTGATATTTCCACTGCCCTACTCTTCACTTCTGTACAATGGGCAGTGTGCACACACATGTGTGGGCAAGTGTGTGTGTGTGTCTGTGTGTGTGTGTGTGTGTGTGTGTGTGTGTGTGTGTGTGTGTGTGTGTGCGTGTGTGTGCGTGTGTGTGTGTGTGTGTGTGTGTGTGTGAGCACGGATGTGTTTATGTGTGTGTGTGTGTGTGTGCACATGCGCCTGCATGCATGTGTGTGTGTGTGTGTGTGTGTGTGTGTGTGTGTGTATACATCTGTGTATCTGTGTTTTTGTGTGTTTTGTATTGTATGGGTGAATATGTTCACCCTTATGTATGGATGAAGTTTTGCCAGATTAATCTCTTCAAGGATGCGACATTTTGGGTATACTGCTTACCATCTGTGAGTTGGACCAGCATCCTCCGAGACTGATAAAAGTATGCTTAGAAAACCTGTGATTCTTAGTCACCCAGTTGTTGTAGTCTTTCCTTGAGAGGGAATTCTTTTCCAGAGCTTTGAAGAAGGCAATTATACTCCTTTCCAAAAGAAGATTAATTTAGATCCCTGAACTGGGGATCTTCTGTCCATTCTCTAATCTTCTTTTTCTGGGTAACGCTGTCGAGAACCTGGTGGTGGCACAACTCAAGAGTCTTTGGTTTCCTATATCATTTTCACTTTATTTTTTGGAATTACTGTACAGAGACAGTCACGATAAGTTTCAAAGATGACATCCTTTGTCTTAAATCACTTGAGAATAAATTTGTTTTGTCAGATGCTTGATATTTATATTTTTGAGTAGGTGACCATTCTGTTTTATATTGTCTTTTTGAATTTATCATTTTTAATTTTTACTTTTATTTAGTAACATTAATTGCATTTATTGTCTTTCACTATGAAATATAACTGCACTACTGCATGAGATGCTGAAAGGTGTTCTAAAATAGTATCCGAGTTCAAAAAGATTTTGGTTTATTACCATGCAGTTCAGTGTGACAAGCCTTTCTGTACATGCTGTCTTACTACTTTGTTAGTGTAGGACTGATGCCTGTTTCTGACTAGCAGATCTAGTTGTAAAGTATGGGTTTCCTTAGTTCATTAAAATAGCTGTTAGGTCTGTTGCATATGCCAGCTGAATGGTTTCCAGTGTACTGGGTTGAGGGGTATATTAGGTCACAGGATTTGTTAAAAAGTTAGAGAGGGTGAAAAAAGGACAGAACACGTCTCTACCTCAAATTGCTCAAGATCATTTTCTCTTATCAGAGTCCTTAGTTAAAATTCTAAATGTTAGCTTTTGTGATTTGTGAAAAAAATGCTGCTTTTTATGTATGAGTACACACACACACACACACACACACACACACACACACACACACACACACACACACACACACACACACACACACACACACACACACACACACACACACACACACATAGTCACACACACACACACACACACACACACACACACACACACACACACACACACACACACACACACACACACACACACACACAGACACACACACGCACACACACGCACACACGCACACACGCACACGCACGCACGCACACACACACACACACACACACACACTCACACACAGACCATGCACAAGCACGCACGCACACACACACACACACACACACACACACACACACACACACACACACACACACACACACACACACACACACACACACACACACACATTTTTGCAAAATGAAAAGTAAATCAACATTTTTTCAAGGGAGACCTGAAGACCTGAGGTGGTATTTATACTACTAGGAGAAATGTGGCCGTAGCATGGGGGAACTTCCCTTGTCTTTTTCAATGGATGCTGTGGGATCTTTTACATCCAACTGATGACACACTTGAGTGCAGCATCCCCCCCCACCATGCTGCACTGCAATGTTAGCAATCCAACTTCTTCATGTGGGAAGA
>NC_056725.1:653210349-653292849 GCF_019279795.1 Protopterus annectens
CTATATAACAGTTTATCCAACATCTAGCTGCTTTCCTTTATTAAGTACTACTTTTATAGTGTAACTTTTGTTATTAATGCCTCCAACTCTTTAAGCTTCTTAGATCTAGCCTGTCTATTTTCTTGTCTTTCTTCAGTTTTATGTGTTTGTTTAGGATCCTGCTAAAAGAAAATATTGTGCATCATCTCCCTTTATTTTTTTCCCTTCCTAAGTGCAGATATTTGTTTAGGATTAATTTGACTTGCTGGTAGTAATTTATGTTCAGTTTTAGCATCACTGTCTTCTGCACACTCCCACAACAGACACACACACACACACACACACACACACACACACACACACACACACACACACACACACACACACACACACACACACACTTTATTACTTGCCTATTTCCTTTGTGTTGTTACAGCCTGTTGAAGCTTTTGCAATTACATACAGCCTCTTCCCCTCTTTGTTCATTTCCTTGGTTTCTTAACAGAGCTCACATTACATTTACTTTCCATTCATCTTTTTGTTTTTGCTGATAAGGAGAACACAGACCATTGTTGTTAATACTGTTGTTCCATTTATTTCAGTCTGATGTTCCTAGTCCACTCCTTCTGCTTACTTACAAAGTGAGTGTTTCCTCATTGAAAAGAGACTCCATACTGCAAGTCCTGTGACTTCAAACCTTGCAGGTAGCACAAAGAAATAGCAAACTTTGAAAATGTCTGTTATAAATTAAAATTAATTTTAAGCCCCTCTGCACCCATGACATGGGAACTCCAGCCTCACAGCTTGTAACTTTCTATTGATTTATCTCAAAGAAGAGAGTATTCTCCAAGATGCAGCAATTTCAGACTAAGTACATATTTCACCCTAATCGCATTTCAAATTCCACTATCGCATGGAGTGCACTTTGAACTTACACTGGGATCTTAAAGACAGTTTACAGGGCATTATGTAAGTCCTTTAGCAGACAACCAGAACTGACAACTAAAATTTTAAGTTATCATAAAAATGGGTGCTTGCTTCTTTAAATGTTAGCTCTTCTAAAAGATATATATATATATATATATATATATATATATATATATATATATATATATATATATATATATAGTAGAAAACAGGTGAAAATGAATGCAGTGTGACTGAGAACTGATAGTAAGATGCAGGCTTCACTCTGATTTTGCATTTATGCTACACAGTCATTGCTATTTTGTAGCATACATCCACTTCATATATATCAGTTAAATGTTGCAGTGTGACTCAGTTTATTTTGTGCATATGTTTTGGCATAAGCTGCATTATCTCAGTAAATTTCTGTGGGACTGGTTCCATCTACACAAATCATTGAATGTAATATGTGCTTTGAGTTGCAGATTTGCAGCAAATAATTTCAGTCCTCTTTGCCACTGTGTTTTTCACAGCCTACACTTTGCAGTGCATAAATCTACCACAAGCCAGTAGCGTCAATCATCAAGGAAGACCTTATGAGTCAACTTCAGTGCCTTTATCTGTTATTCAGACACTGACAATCCAGAAATGCAAAAATGATTGTTGGGAATTGGGCACATAATACTGATTTTGTTTAGGCTTACTTTTAAATTCCAGGAAATCTCAAGGCCAGCTATTTTATAAGTAGCGGAGGTGTAGTAGAGTTACAGAAGTACTGAAACAGATTAATGAGCAGGAAAGTGATGGAGCCAGACAATATTACTCACATAATCTCTTTGTTGTAAAATGTCATCCATACATCTTCCTCATCATTTCAGAAACCTAAGAAAGCATCTGACTTTGCTCAGCCTCAGAATGATTTTAAGTAAGAATGTTGGTATCACTGTGAAGTCTTACATTCTGACATAACTGGTCAGCCATTGTACACATTAACATATTTCCTCCCAGATCCACTTCACAAACATTTATTTGATGTTCTTTGGGATGAAACCTCTATGATAGCATTGTCAAATGTGCAATATATTGTAGTTTATAACCAGCATGCACAGGCTCATGAATACCACCTTTTTGTGGAAGTGCTTTGGCTTGGACATTATCATTAATGACCACCTCTGTGGTGAGCCTTAAAATCCCACCTGCCTCTTCTATTGCTTTCTGTAGTGCACCCACCCAACCAACCCCAAAAAAGAAAGAGGGCGTATCATCTGAGGAAGAACCTCAAGCACTATATAGCCTTACTCCCCAGGGTTACAGCAAAGTCACTCAGGATGACAACTCTCCTGGCAGCCCCACTACAGTTCTGTAATATTACCTGTCACTGCCTACAGAGGTGGGGAAGTTTTCTACGTTCACTGTGGATTGGACGATCATCACAAATGACTAGTGAGCTATTGACTTGAGTCCCTTAGGCCTTGTCTTTTTCATAAGTCTTTTCTTGAAAGAAATTCCTCTGGTGGATCAGTCCATTTATGCAAAGCTTTTGAGGCAGATCCAGGTCCTTCTGAAGAAAGAGGCCATTAAGGCAGACCTGGTCTTAAGTGTAGGGGTGAGTGTTTTACTCCCATCTTTTCTTGGTCCTGAAGGGATGGGTGAATATTGATCAGTTTTAGATGTTAATGTCTTCATTCTGTACAGATACTACATTTGGTTCCAGCTTGTTACCCTGCTGGGAATTATAGCCTTGCTCTTGCATGGTGTCAGGATGTAGACAATAATAGATGCCTTTCAGCACATCTAGCTTTGAGGTCTGCACAAGAAACTCTCTTATTCACTCTGAGTAGGCATCCCTTCAAGTAGATTATTTAGCAAGCCCACAATGCATAGAGTCATCTTTCAGGTGTTAGCTGTAGCTTTGTAGGATAATGGTCTCCTTGCATTCTTATATCTGAGTATCTGGATCCTTGTATCCCAGTTCAAAGATTCCAAACAGTAGCCCTCCTTTTGTCACTCCTGTGCATGCAGTCCCTTGAAGTACTCTCAAATACCAACTTAGAGGAAGTCCACTACTAGGTAGTCATTGGGCACCTTCCAATGCCAGTCACTCTTGACCTGGAGAGAATCCTAAATTCATAATGTTACCCACCTGAGTGACAATAGAACTCAGAGCCCATGCTTGGACCCTGCTGTGCCCTGAAGGCTTGTTGACTGTCATGATCATCATGGTGACATTTGCAGCCCCACATTGGGACACTCCTCCTACAGCCACAATGTGTATATAGCAGCTCTGATGTTGCACAGCAGTGGACTTGATAGGAATCTGAATGATCATCAAAGTTATTTTTTGGCCATTAGTATTCAACCAAATGGCATTCAAGAATAATCCTTTGAGCAGCCTGACAAGTTCCTGTCTGTATACAAGCAGCTGAGGAATTGCCTGTAGCATGTGCATGAGGTTAGCAGGACAGACCAATTTTCATTTCCTGTTATTAAGTAAGGGCTTGTTGTAAGTATCAACTTGCCAGGTGGATTGCCATCTATATCATCTTTTGCCATTCATCAGCCAACTATTCATTGGCAAAGACCATAATCATTCCCAGTGCCCCAGAAGATGGCTGTCTCCAGTTCTTGCTTTAAAATGGTCTGTTTTGCAGACATTTGTGCCAGCAGCTCTTACTTTTCAATACAGCAGTAGTGACTGGGCAGTTAGGTCACATTGCAAAGATTTTTCTCCTGGTCTTCAACATCTGAGCTGTAGTCTGACATGATCCATGCCTCCTTTCATCATAGTGGGTCTATTTGAAGTTCAGCTTAACTGAAGGACCATTACAGAGTGTCTACAACATTAGATATAACATATATTTTCTTATTATATCAAGTCATGTCTGAGAAGACCTTCTTTGATAGCTCAGGTACACCCACTGACTTTACCATGGTGGATGAGTGAGAATTGTGCCAGTTGGAACAGGTAAAGCTCTCCAGAAGTCACAGATGTATATATTTTTACATCTCTTGTTAAGTCAGATATGTGTTGTGTTTTTCTTCATTTTCAGGAGGATGCTTGCAGGTAGCAAGAGGTGAATTGGAAAATTTGGAGGATGAGTATAGTTATGCAAATGACATATTACGTTATGGTGTGCAGTTATAAAGCGCACAGATGACGTAATGTAGTATTCTGCTGAAAAGAGGTGAATTCAGGTTTTTGGAGAAGGAATACCAAACCTAGACACCATTAATGAAAGTCCTCTTGTAGATCAGCAGGTACAGTAAAGCTGTATCTGTTATTTAACTTTTTTTACTTTATTAAATACTATGATACATCTAGAAGTTTATGAACATAAGCATGCTAACTCCATTTGTGCCATGTCATATCCCTTCTGTACTTTAAGTACAACCTATTGAAAATGTTATCATTGTAAATTCTGGTTGCAATTACATCAGTGCTACCAAACCTTCATGAAAAGTCTTTGTCTTTGTGACAAATATTTACAGCATTGTTTCCCTTAAACCTTTACAGTATCTTCTAACCCATCCCCTACTGCAGTAATATGCACCTTTTTTCCAGGTTTTTCTCTTAAGAGTTGATGCACTTTCTTGAGTAGGTAGTGCATTCGTTGTTAGCAGCATGTTATCAAACAGGATACAGATTTCATTTTTTGACCTACTGTACTGATGTGATAGTGGCTGTAATATTTTTGAATGTACGCTTGGCTTCCATGTAAACTGTTGCTTAGTTCAAAGCTAAAGGTACTTCAGTTAGCCAATTGTGTCTCATAGAAGGATAAAGCCCTGACTACATCCTATCCGACCCAGGTTCGATTAGTAGCTTGGGTGACTGATTGCGTAACAGGGAAGGGATGGGTGTACCATCCCAGATGGGCGGATGCTTGTTGATAGGCTCTCTAAGGGGAGCATGGTCCAAAGAGGGTAGTTGCCCTTGGATATAAAAACAATGAGCATGGTGGGTGGGTGGGGAAAGGGAAATGGGTCAGCCATGAAAAAAAAAAAACCCAGAAGGAGGCACAAATTAGCTGTGCCCCCAGGACACCCTCAGAATCAATCCATGACTGACTCAAGTCAGAGGCGTGTTGGAGAGTAGTTGGTAGACCCTGTGTGGATGCTAGGTATTGGGGGCTGGTCTGGTAATGAGGTCTAAGGGGACCAAAAGAAAAAGTTGCTTCAGTTAAATTATATATCAGTATCTTCTTTTTTAAGTGTTTTATTTTGACAGATGTTTTAACTTCGGGTTCTGTTGTAATGTTAGTAATGTGCACTGTGACACTCTACAGAGAAAGCCACAACCAACAAAGGTGATTTAATTAATGAAATGGTGAGAGATGGACTGGACACAGTGGAAGCAATTCATGCCAAAGATGAAAATGAAATGAGTCAGAGAGGTGAGGCTAACATGCTGCCAGCAGATGTAGCCATTTCCATGACAACTGAAGACCAAGTGACCGCAGACAAAAGTGAGAAGAGCAAAACTATAGAAGGACTTGGCCTTTTGGATGTGATATGTGATGCTGTGCAAGAAAAGGAACTAATTGAAGAAGATATTGAAGATAGAGCCAGTTCAAACATTTCCTCTAATGAAGCTATGGAAAAAGGCAAGTAAAGATTTTTTGCTACAAAATATTTATTCTGTGATTTATAATTCAACTCAAAGAATAGATTTGTTGCTTTGTAAATATAACAAATATCTGTGTGTGTGTGTGTGTGTGTGTGTGTTTGCATGTGTGCGTGTGCGTGCGTGCGTGCATGTGTGTGTGTGTGTGTGTGTGTGTGTGTGTGTGTGTACATGTGTAAATTTGTGTGCCACACATGTATATGAGTCTCCACACACACACACACACACACACACACACACACACACACACACACACACACACACACACACATATATAATTTCGAAATACTGAAATCCCAAATTTCAGTATCTCAAAATAATAATCACGAACCGCCACTATCCTGAAAGCTGCAAATCACGAAATTGAAAATCCCTATCCATGTAAGTAACAGCAGCTGTAGCCTTGCTGCAAATCACAAAGGTGCGAACCCCGACACGTAATGAATAGCAGCTGTTACCTTAATGCTCCATACGTTGTACCGAACCTGTAATGGTGTCAGTGAGCTATCCACCCCCAGGAAACTTTGGCAGCAGTTACAAACTTGTGGAGTCCCAGAAGGGAAAAGCAGTCTTAATTATAGATGATTATGTATTCCATCTGGAAAAGAAGTTAAACGTAAATAATTATTGGTGCTCTAAATGGAAAATATTAATGGGCTGCAAAGGTAGGCTCATAACAAAGTCTGTGCTCAGTGGTGAAGAATTATTCAAAACAGTGCCCCACAGTCACACAGAAGATCCGTCAGAAACAGAACGATATTCCATGTGTGCACAGTTAAAACATACAGATCTGTTTCATGGGATGCACCCTGCCTGGTAGTAGAAGCTTCAATTTCACTAGATGTTGTCCCAGAAATGCTGAACAGACGAGCGTTAGTTCAAACAATAGACAGGGTAAGACATAGATTTAATCTACATGTAGGAAGTTGCAGTATCACTGTAGAAACAATGTCACTGATTTCCCTTTAAAAGCTGGATAGTTTATTCATCACCGTGCAGAGGATTCTGCTGGTGAAAACTCGTGTTATTATTCACTACTGAAGAAAACCTATGTGATTTCAGCCAAGCAATGATATGTCTAGTAGATGGGACATTCTTTTATAAAGGTGCTATCTGTAGACAACTATACAACATTCATGGGTTTTTACATTGTGAAAGTCATTCAAAATGTGTTCCCTGACATATTGATTCATGACTAAAAAATCCGCATAGGCATACAACATGATGTGGGAGTGCATATTTAGACTACTGGAAGGGCAAGAGTGTTATTTAGAACTCTGTTACATATTATGCAATTTTGAGATTGCAGCTATGAAAAGTATAGGACATAGCTTTACTGCTGTAAAGTCCAAAGGGTGCCTATTCCACTTTAGTAGGAATTTGTGGAGAAAAGTTCAATAATTGGGTTTAACTCACCTATACAATAACAACATGGGGTTTCAAGTTGCAGTGAAATGTCTCGTAGCTTTGGCATTTCTGCCAGAAGAGGAGGTATACCAGGCTTACTTGGAACTAGAGAGCACATTTCCTTCGGAGGGGAAAGATCTGGTGAAGTATTTTGGTGACTGGTATGTTATGGGAAGGGAATGTCACTTCAGTACAAGATCTGGTTCTCTATCACAATTTCCTCCTTTGTTTCCAATTACATTTTGGAATGTGTACAAGCTGAATGAACTTGGTTTACCTCGTACACAGAATGCAGTTGAAGCATGGCATCGCAGACTGAAATGCCTCTTAGGAGCTAAGGCAACTAACTTGAATGTGTTAATGCAGACCTTAGCAAAAGAGCAGGACAGGGTGGATGAATTGAGAGTACGTGTTACTAGTGGTAGTCCACCCACTCCAAAGAGACGTAAGGCTGTGAGTCGTCAAAGGAAGTTTGACACAATTTTGTTTAATAGACAGGACTATACTACTGTTACCTTCCTGAATGCCATAGCAAGACTAATTCAGTTATGAGCAAGTTGTGACAGTGTTCACATTCCACAGCAGTTTTGGACATTTAGTTCAGTGTGTGCTGTTTCACAGTTTGGGTGTAATGTAATGGTGACGGGAACAACAACATGAGTAAATGTCATACGAGTACTTCAGTGCTGAGCAGGTTATTTCCCATTTGACACTGGTTGTGTCTCTGTTTTCGGGATTTCTGTAGTTTGTGATAATAGTGTTCATGATTTACAGCTTTTGGGATAGTGGCGGTTCGTGATTATAATTTCGAGATACTGAAATTCGAGATTTCAGTATTTCAAAATTATACAGTGAACCCATATATATATATAGATATATAGATATAGATACACACACACACACACACACACACACACACACACACACACACACACACACACACACACACACGCACACGCACACACACGCACACACACACACACGCACACATGTGTGTGTGTGTTTATTTTTGCATTTGTGTGCATGTCCTTATTTATATGTGCATGTACGTATTTGTGCATCTGTGCGCATATAAATACACAAATATAATCTGTTTACCTTTTGCAAAGATAATAAGTTCTGCTTTACTGTTACTGAGAATTGTATCTTTAAATGTATTGCCCCAAAAAAATTAAATTAGTGTGTTCTGCAAAGAATTAAGCCAGCATCCTAAGCGGTAACCCAGGGTCTTACTCAGCTTTGCCAGTGAACACATATGTACCACATCCATCACCAAGGTCCCTTAGTTCTATGAAGATGTAGTGTGGGATGGGAAACCTTTAGATGTCTGTACATGACAGCCATAATTGGCAGCTCAGCTGTAGGGTAGTTCACATGCAGGATTCCAAGACTAATGTTTGATACACTCATAAGTGAGACCACTAAGAAATGAACTGACAGCAAAGCAGTGACTGTCAATACTGACTGTTTCCCCTGCTAAGTCATTTTTGTAGGGGGAATGCCTCCCTGCATTCTCGTTAACATAAGATGCTGCACTTCCCTCAGCCCCCTCCCCCCCAAATTACATAAATATACTAACTCTCAGCTCACTGTGTCTTGGAGAAAAGTGAATTGTCGTGTTCTCATGGGTGCCATGTCTCACTGTTTAAACTAAACAGAACAGATTGTGCATTTGTGATTGCATAATACAGTGTCAGTCACAGATGTCTTGCAACCAAGCCTGACACCCCTTGTTAAACAGTAGCTGAAGCAGTGGTTCTGCATGCCTTCAGCACTGCAACCAGTTTCAATTCTGGGTGTTCACAGTTGGTGTTTTGTAGCACTTTAGACAGAAACATTTAATGTGATTAAAGTGCTTGGTTACAGAAACAACCTTGAAGTCTTTAATAGTAGGTAGTTAGCTTAGTAGCAGTAAGAGTGCCAGACATTGCCCTGTACTGCATTTGGTTTCAGGTCTATCACAACTGTAGTGCCAGAATTCATTATCTAATGCCGTGCTTTAAGCATTTCCTTTGATGTACTGTGGATTAACAAGATTATATCACAGAGATGGTTTGTGTTGTCTAGAGGTGACAAAGTGTCATAAGCCTGACTTGTACCTTATTTTTCTAAATATGAAGACATTTGGACTGTAATGTCCATCTTTATGAAGGTGCTAGGGAAAAACTCAGTGCACTGACTTTGCTCAGAAATAGACATGAAATAATTTGTGGTCTGCAACAATTAAAACAGTTTCCAAAAATACTGAACCATCCAGATCAAATAAAAAAATTTTTGATTAGAAGATTGTGAATGTGTGATTGCCTAAAATTATTGTTTTTTGAGGGAACAACATTCCCCTGATACAGACATTCACACACACACACACACACACACACACACACACACACACACACACACACACACACACACACACACACACACACACAACACGTGAGCACACACAAACACACACATACACATACCACTGTTACTTATTATCACTTATATCACTATGATCACCATTTTATAGGGAAAGCAAATGTTTTTGCAGAAAGAGACAAGTATTTCTCTTTCTAATGTTTTCAATGAATTTGGAGAAATGTATCATTTTT
This sequence comes from Protopterus annectens, assembly GCF_019279795.1. Lineage (NCBI taxonomy): Eukaryota > Metazoa > Chordata > Ceratodontiformes > Protopteridae > Protopterus > Protopterus annectens. Next base: position 653,219,860 of record NC_056725.1, read on the forward strand.
TTGAAATATAGTTCTTTAATTTATCTGATCCGAGCAGGTGTGTTTTGGAAGAATAAATGTCTCCCCAGTTAACACCACTATAATGCTGCAGTTTGTTAGACTTTACATCCTAGTGATATACTACAGTATTACAGATGTGTGTCTCTTCTGTCTAAAAACAGCCCTTAGAACAGATACATAGATGGCATTAAACAGGCCTTTAGTACATGACATAAACCGACCTTGAAGATTATAGCATTCCCTTAAAGTAAATTATAAAGAAAAAAATAATGCACTGCCTGTTGTACAACAGGAAGAGGAAAAATAAGGGTAGTCCACTTCCTTTATACCCTCCTACCTGGCACTCCTGCATGAACCTAATCTACCCTCTGTATCCATTTCTAGCAACTCCCAATTAGGACCTGTCTCCACATCAATGACAGAAGCTTCTGCTTAAATTCAAGCCCTGCTCCACTGTAGCTGACAACCTCCCACCTGAATACCTAAAGATAGCTGCCAATGCCATAGTATATCCACTCTCTGTCCTTATCAATAGATCAATAGCTGAATCCTATGTACTCTCACTATGGAAAATAATCTCTCTTATCCCTCTTCATAAAGGTGGCATCTTGGGGTCTTTAACCTTTGGTTATTTGTTGTTGTTGTTTTTCTTTCGGCTTTTCCCAGTTTGGTCTATTGCAATATTATCACCTTTCTCAAAAATTCTTCTAAGCTGTATTCATAAGCAACTCCTCCACTGTCTTCTACAAGAATGTCTCTTAACATCCACCTAACATGAATTCTGCCCAACACACAGTACAACTACTGCCCTCCTATCGTTCACTGACACCATAAACAAATACAGGGACTTAGGCAAACATGTTTCCTCCTTATTCCTTGGCCTATCAAAAGCTTTTGATATGGTTTCTCACCTTAGACTCCTGTATAAACTGTTTCAACTTGGACTACTCCCTTCTTCATTACTGTGGTTCAATATTTATTTAAGCGACAGGTTCCAGTCTGTAAAATTGGCCGAATACTCTCTCTCTCTCCATACCTGCACATTTCCACTGGTGTACCCCAAGGCTCTATTCTTGGCCCCCTTCTCTTTAATATCGTTATCAATGACCTCTATACCTCCATAGGTCCAGCCTCTCTTGTACAATATGCTGATGATTCCACACATAATAACTTGCTTTAACTTCTCCATAACATCTCCATATCATGCAAGAAGCTTTTTCCTCAGTTGAGAAATAGCTCTATAATGCCCAGGTACTACTCAACCCCCTGAAAATAAAGTTACTGCTATATTCCCCCAAATAATACACATCTTATAAAGCAAACTTCAAACTCTTTTCACTAATCAAAACAGAATTTGAAGAAGTCTCCCATATAAAACATCTTGGCGTGATTATAGATAATAACCTTAAATATGCCCTGCATGTTCAAAATAGCAGAAAAAAAGACTCACCAAAAATTAGGAATGCTGTACAGGCATAAAAACTTCCTTAGCAATGCCACCAAAAGTGCTCCTGCCACTTGTTACCTTCTTCCATCTCACTCTTATATGGTGCACCCATCATAACCAGCCTTCAGGCAACAGTTAAAAATAAGCTGGGGGCATTTTATAACAAGGTTGCCAACATAAAATACTGCAGCCACCACTGCACTGCCCTTAAGGCTTTGAATTAGCTCGAACTACCTCAACACATAGATTTCATACAGATTATCTTCACACACAACATTATTCACAAAGCTGATGACTGCCCTGCTTTTGATCATATTCTCTATTCCATTCACCCTAATAGGCTACTTTAATCTGATGAACAACATCTTTTCAGTATACATAAACCCCACAAACCATCTGGCTAAAATCCAGTCATACTCTGTAGCTAAAAAATGTACTTCTATCCTTTTGCAAATTAGATCTACCTTTAACCCCTCCAACTTTGAACTACTACTAAACAACTACCTAAATAAATCCTGGCTCTGCTCCTGCACCTGCACTACCCCAGGCTGAACAAGTCCCTCCCTCCTTCCATCACCAGCATACTTTGACTATGTTTAGTGGAAGGAAAATATTTTTACCTAGGCTATATTTTCTAGTCATCTCTGTTCCAAAGAGTGTACTCTGTGTATTTAATGCCATCTCTGTGAACTGCAACATGTGAATATATCTTTTGACAGTATGTTTTAACTTGTTATAAGCTGTCCAAATAGTTGCACTATGTTTGTATAAGTTCACACTGTATGAACTGAAGCTGAATTTTTACTTAGTTAATATGTCATTCTTATGTATTAGGTTTTGTAATAACATTATTTAAATGTAATCATATTATATCCATGTGGAGTTTTTCTCTCCAGGCCTCCACTGAATATATGATATTATCCCAGTCAGACTTTCTCACTAAACAAATGTCAGATAAATAGAAGTACTGAATGACATCATCTAGAAGTCTGACTTCAGTCATTCCTCAGCTGTTTGAAGAATATTTATTTGTTTATTTATTTCCAGTCTGTTAACTGGGGTAGTTCAGCTGAGTTCCCAAACAGCTCCTTTTTCGTCTAGGACAATCTGAATGGCTAGACATCATTTTCACTGGAAGCTCAATGAGAACATTTCTAAAGTGACTTTAAAACAATCAAGTAGTCAGTAGAATACAAATAACATAATATAATGCAATAATTCAGTATGGGTGGCCACGGTGGTGCAGTGGTTAGCATTGCCGCCTCACAGCAAGAGGTTTTCCGGTTCGATCCCCGGCTGGAGTGCCTTCTGTGCGGAGTCTGCATGTCCTCCCTGTGGTCGCGTGGGTTTCCTCTGGGTGCTCTGGTTTCCTCCCACATCCCAAAGACATGCTGTAGGTGGATTGGACACTCTAAATTGGCCCTAGGTGTGAGTGTGTGCATGTCTGTGCCTTCTGTGGAAGGTTGGGTGCAGGGCTGGCAACTCAACACCATAAAACTCCACAGCCAATCATGAGCGGACAAGGTGATCCGCTGTGGTGACCCCTAACCGGGAAAAAGCTGAAAGAAGAAGAAGAATGCAATAATTCAGTATAATTCTCTACAACAGGAAAACAAAGTAGGAGCCAAATAATATGAAATTAGTCACTTCTAGGAGTTAGAAAAAAACAAGACAAAACAAACTGTAGATAATGCATGTAAAGACAGAGTTGTTGTGTGACAACACATACAGACTACAGTATGCCTTGGGGAAGAATAGACCAAAGGAAAATAATGAAATCAGGTTATATCAGGTGTTACGTTAATTAACTTACAGCAGTCTAATGAGAAACTGCTAAAAGAATGCAAAGGAAAACCAAAAACCCACTGAAGTGCATTCTGTGCAGACGTAGCACCAGAACTCAAAATATTCAACATGGAATTTATTCAAATGAAAACAAAGAAACTGATTATAAAAATAGTTGATAGTTAAGAGCTTTCAGCCCTGGACTTCATCAGAACTAAACCAGCTCGAGACACTTCCTTTTTATAGCCTTCTGGATACACTGTTAATTGAAACAATTAAACAATTAATAACCATTATAACTAACAACAATAAATATAAACCAAAGTATTAGTTGTTAATAAAACATAAATGTGCTAAAATGTTCTAAAATATAAAACCCATTAAAAATGTTATTGTAGCACAGTATTATAATTTATCCTAATTTATGTACTTTCAACAGCCATACATTTTTACAATAAAAAGAGTGCTATAAATAAATATATTAATTTGACTAATGTATTTTGGAATATATACATATCTCATTTTAAGCCATCTAAAAGACATCCTTTAAAAAAATCATAAATATTTTACAAATTTTTAAACATTGTAAACAATTGCGAACCATTCAAGAGCTATATAAGAAAGCATATTAAGAAGGCAAACGTGATAAGACACTGAACAGAACCAACATTTTCCTACTATCTAAAATATCTGACAAGAGTATAACTAGCAAACATGTCTTAAGAAAATTAATAAAATTGTTAAATATTTGTAATTTAGCTATTTTCATTTTTAGCACTGGTTTTATAGAAACACACACTCATTTAAACCTGGTGGGTTGCTTGCACCTAACCAAAGCTACCATAATAATTTCTTATACGCAGTTTTAGTCTTCCGTGCCCCCCCCCCCCCAGGTTTATAGTAATTTTTTCCAAACTGCCAAATTCAAACTTACAGAAAAATGAACATTTTAAGGAATGTTTGTACAATGCATTGTTGTATTTTTCTACTGATATCATAATTATGCTCACAAAACCATTTTTAAGGGTGTTCTGTTTTTCCGATGTAGAAACTTGAGCATCCCTCACACTTTGCTATGTACACCATGCCTGAAGTGCAACACATCATTTTCCAGATCAGTAACATTTTTCCTTAATTCTACCTTATCACCAACCAAAACATAAAAACATTGTTTGCAGTGTCACATTTTACAGTACTTTTCAACCTTTTCTTATTATTTGCATTTTTTGCTTCTTCTACTAGTCCTTTAAAAATTGTTGTCGTTTTATGCACAAAACTAGATCCATTTACTGCATTATTAAGTAATACATTATTTATTCTCATAATGGCTCAGTTTTTCTCTATAATATTTCTAATCTCCTTTACTCCGTCATTATATTGTATTACTAAGAACAAACCAGTCCTTTTCTCATTGGTATGGCTAACTCTAGCATTATTCTTTGTGTCACGCACTATACCAACACCCAAAACGGGTTTATATTTAATGCCCCTTTGTGTGATAATCTCATTAAAAATAGGACTTAACATACCAGAAAGGTAACCCCTTTCCTTAAACATGTCCTTTAATGTATTCATTATTTCTAAATGCAATAGATAGGTAGATTTCAACTTAACTGATAAACACTGATTACATAATGGAAACAAAGTTTCTGCTTTAAAAGAGCACACACAAAATCAATTGCAATAAACCCAGTTTCTATTACGACATTCACATTATGTCAGACCAACCAAACTGTATAATCTGGTGCTTTCTTTATATTTAAACCATGTCTCGGTAATTACATAAATTTGGATGTGCTCCAAATACAAGAGGGCCTCAACACTGGGCAATTTGTTGCTGGGACATCTAGTGCTGAGTACAGTCACCTTAATATGACCCCAATTTGTGTTTATCATGTCTGTCATATAATGTATATTGGCTGGATTCTGGCTAAAAAGGCACTATGGGAGCAGCAAAGGCTTTAGACAATATGTGGAAGCCTTGTAACACGAGGTACAGGCCATGTTTTTTGAAACAAGCTGGACTGTCACCCATCTTGTCCTATGCTTACACTTAATGAATCCTCAGGAGGGGATTCCTGTCAGGACCAGTGTCTTAGGTTCATAGGTGTTTACTAGGCTAACGACCACAAGGGCATTTTTAAGCCTAGCCATGCATCCCAAATCTCTGACAAGTTCTGATACCCTTGAGACGTGTAAGCAATGGTTTGGGAGATGAACCATTTATAGGTTACTTGTGTCCATTAGACACTTGGCTGCCAAAGCAGGGATGAATTTCTGGTTTCCCATCCAATTGTCCAAGTTGCACTTGAATTGGGTTAGGGAGGAACTCTGCTTCACATGGATGGGGAGCCCGTTCCATTGACACTGTAGTCTCTGGGATACATACCTATCTCTACAGCAGGACCTATTTATATCACAGGCAATGTTTAAGTCTTTAGAACAGGTAAGTCTGGCACTGTTTGTTTTGTGGATATACAGGAGGTCTATCAGAGTGGGGTCTGACAGTGCCCTATATGCCAGACATAGATCTCCCCTCAAAAGCCTGTAGGAGACAGAATACAGGGATAGGGCCTTGAGACGGTCTGCATAGGACATTTTACTTATGCTCTGTTTTCTTTTAGTGAGGAACATCTGTAGACATTCCAGTTGTTGGGTATGCCTAGTTAGGTACATACCAAAGAGGGCATTGTACTCAGTGATGTGTCTGATGAATGCCGAATACAGTGGAACAATGACTTCCTTGGACTTAGATGCCATACCTTTGTTTATAGATTGTGCAATATAGAATGATTTTCTCGCCACTGTAGATACATGATGGTCAAAGGCTAGATTATGATCTATATGTGTCCCTAAGTCCCTGACTACTGGGTTAACTCTAAGGGGTGTATTGTCAATATGATAGTTACCAGGGATGGATGACTTCCTGAAGGATACTATTATGCATTTATTGGCATTTAGTTTTAGTCCATGGCTCTGACACCAGTTGTTTGTCTGTATCAGCCCCTCCTGGAAAACTTTTGTGTCAGTGTCAAGATTCAGTGACAACATCTAATTTACAATCATCTGCAAATGCAGTCAGCCAGAGATCACTGATATTGGCCTTGACTTCTGAGAAGTAAATGCCAAAAAGGAGCAGTCCAAGGACTGATCCCCGAGGGACTCCACTTGTGACTGTCCTCTTTGTAGAGGTGGACTCCTCAGTTCTAACTTCCTGAATCCTGTATGTGAGCCAGTTGGCTATCCACAAGGTACGGGTTTGTACCTAATGTCTTGTTTGTCAACAATTCCAGAGTGGGGTATTGTGTCAAATGCCTTGGCCAGGTCAAGGTAGGCAGTGTGAGCAATTTTGTCCTCATCCAGTGCTTTGGTGACCTTCTCAAAGAAGTCCACCAGGTTGAGTAGGCATGATCTGCCCTTGACAAAACCAAACTGGGCTGGGTCCAGTGTCTGGGGGTTAACTTTATCTCTATTGATCATCTCCATGATAATTCCTTCCATGGCTTTACATATAAGACTAGTGAGACTTATGGGTCTGTAGATGTCCGATCTTTGTATAGACTGATGACTGTTGCCTTTCTCCATTCATGAGGCATGAAATCTGTTTGGATGTTATAGTTAAATAGTGATTCCAGAGGCACTGATAAGTCATGTTTCATGTTAGTTAGAAGGCATCTTGGGATATTGTCTGGTCCCATAGATGCAGTGTTCGTGGCCTTAGAGAGAGCATTAAGGACCTGTTCCCTAGTGATTCTAGGGGGAGTTATACTTGATGGTATTTCCTGAGGGAAGCTTGAGAGGGGGAGAGAGATGTAAAGTTGGAGCTGAATTTGTTGGCCAGCAGGATTGCTGTATGTCCTGGCTCAGTACAGGTGACTCCATTTACAATGAGCTCTGCATACAATTGTGCATTGCCTTTGAGGTTTTGGACATAGCCAAAGAATGCTTTGTGGTTTTCCTTGGCCTGGGAAGCCAAACTTACCTTAAATTTGGCTTTGGTAGATTTTATTTGTCCTCTGAGTTGTTTATTTGTACATTTGTGACATGCATGGAGAGTTATGATAGTCCTCTCTACATGTACGTTAGGGTGTTCCACCCCAAGTCATTTACTCACACACCTGTACCATGCCATAGCCATATGTGTTAGGTGAAAGAGTCCTTAGAGCCCTTGTGATGTCAGAGATCCTGACACCAGAAAGATACATCACTAATACATGCATTTATCCAGCCTAGGGAGGGGAGAATCTCTCTGCCTAATTATAGAGTCACCTATCACCAAAACATTTTGATTAGTACAGTGCTTTGCAGCAATAGATTTGAAGTGATCTGACTCTTGGTGACCAAAGGACTGATATTTGATGATAGTGCTGAAAAGCACAGTGACGTCATTATGTGTTTTGCTTTACAAAACCATGTTTTGATTTACCTTCTCCGATAAATTTCCAGTGCACCTCTGCAGAATTCAAATAATAACAATAATAATAATAGTAATAATAATAATGATTTCTTAAACTATCTGCCTGTGAGCAGAATGACTATGTGCTTTATTTGAAATGCTGGTGTTCAAGGATTATGCACTGAAGGGTTAGAAAAATAACTTTAAGCACAGTATATGTGGGGAGGGGATTTATGCAAATTTGCAGATATTTCAGTTCTGACCAATAAAGGAGCTTTAAGAAGTGTCACTTCATGTTCAAAAATGGTTAGTAATGACAAACTGGAGCATTTCAGGTAAGAATATTAATACAAATAAACTGTGTAATTGACATTGTTTTACATGATGGTGTGTGTCATCTTCAGTTACAGAATTGTGTCCCATGCAGTGAAATTGTACCAAGCTTACTTCAGACAACACATTACACCATGACTACAGAAATGTACAGTGTGGAATCGGTAGGGTCTGTAGTATGGGTATAGCCTGCTATTTCAACTTTATAAAATGATGTAGATGAAATTAAATGAAATAAGAGAATTGCTACCTAAACTGTTATTTTTTTTTCCTCCTTAGGTCAGCTGATACAGCCAGAAGAAAAAGCTACAGGTTCATTGCCCTGGTCAGTATATGATGCCTATATTAAGGCTGCAGGAGGGTACCTGGTCTCAGTCCTCAATGTCCTCTTATTTGTTCTGACCACTGGGAGCATCGTCTCATGCAACGTCTGGCTTAGCTACTGGATTAAACAAGGAATTGGGGTCAGTACAGTGATTGTTTTTAACAGGCCATTCTAACTAGAGCTAACAAAGTTAGTTATTTAATTTATTTATTTATTATATTTGTAGTTGCTGGCCAAGTTGCTGTCTCTGGGAATAAATGTTATGCAGAGGGGAATCAGAACAAAGTACTTCATATGGCTTGGAATTTTTAGATTATCATAATTTTAGTCCTACAGCACATTTGTACCTCCAGAGAATATTTTTCTCAGAAGATTGTGAGGAAGCAGCAAGATGCTTTGCAGACAAGGGTGTCAAGATAAGGTGCTCATTTCCCCAGAATACAGCCATTAAGCATGTCTGGCAATCAGGGCTGGAGGATTTGGGTTCATGCTGGGCAGAGTTTGATTATGCTGATTATTATTTATTTTACTTATCTGATATTTGTTAACCAGGTTAGCCCTTAGGGCAGAAGCCCATTTTCAGTGGAGACCCGAGGAGAAAAGCTCCAAAAATTGCAAAAGACAAATTACAATGTAAAACAACAATATCAGTTTACAGAAGAAATAAGCAGATTCCAAATATTAGTAATTCAAATTACAATTTCAATTAACAATGAAAATAGAAAAGTGAGACCCAAAGGTACAATAAAGAGTGTAACTAGTCTGCAGCATAATTTATGTATTAGCAAAGTAGCAAAGGTTATTGAGAGAAGGTTGAAAGAAGGATGAAAGAGTGGTGAAGGAGTGAGGATTAAACTTTGTAAGCCAGGTGGGTAGCTAGGAGGGAGAGAGACTTGCACAGAAGTTATGATGGGTCATAACAGTGGCAGGACCAGGATGAATGGAAGTTGTCTTTTAAGGCGGATTTAAAGGAGTTGGGGTTTGTGATAGCTGATTATGATGAACTCTAGGTAATGTGACTGACCAGTTGTGCATGGTGCCTTAGCCATCTGAGATTGTTAAGAACTTGATTCTTTTGGTCCACTTATTCTCCATATTGTTTGCTTCTCACAGAGGCTTTGTTTTTCATGATCCTTAAGAAACCATCTCTGGATATAAGCATGTTACGGAATTATTGTTCAGTGTCAAATATTCTGTTATTTGCTAAGACAATTTAAAAAAGTGGTCTTTTAGCAGTTGTTTTCACATCTGACATGATATGGCTTGTTAGATGATTGCCAGTCTGGTTTTAAGTCTGAAAATAGTATGGAAATGGAGTGGTTAGTGACTTCCTGATGGTAAGTGATCAGCAGCAATATTCCATCTTGGTTTTACTTGATCTCTCAGTGACTTTTGACAATGTGACCATGGAATCCTTATTGAGCTCCTGAAATGCATCTTAATTAATAAGGTGCTTTTCTTGAGCAGTTTGCTTCTTACTTCTCACAACACTGTAAGCATGTGATGTCTAGTTTGAATTTATCACATTCCTGCTACTAAATTGCAGTGTACCTCAGGGCTCAGTTCTGGCTCCTTTGCTGTTCAATGTGCACATGTTGCCTTGTAGGAAAGTCATTGCAGAGAGTGGTAATCCTTACTAGTCATATGCTGATGATGTTCGGCTGTATCTGCCCTTCCCTCTGCAGAGTTTGGTTGACTTTTTTTTACTGATTACTCAATCTTTGAGTGGATGATTCATAATCATTTAAAATGCAACCCATCTATGACTGAAGCTACTGTGGCCATTGTTCATCCATTTAATGTTCTTCTCTTCTCACCGTTATTTACATACGGAGGAAATTATTTGGAATTCTTGTCTCCAACTTATGATACAGGCATTGTTCTTAAGAATTGGCTGATACTAAAGGACCAGGTATCTGTCATCCTCAAGTCATCCTATTTCAATTTATAAAACACTGCCTGAATCAAGTACTACAATCCATCATCAGACCTGCCCTGATTATAGAAATACTCTCTGCCTTCAGATTTTGGAGAGTGTCTGGCTTGCTTGCAGTGGGTGCAAAGCTCGGTTGCCAGAATGCTAATGGACATTACCCAGATTTCTAACACCATGGCTGTATTGAAGGAGCTATTAAGGCTGTTAGTTAGTCAGATGTCTAAGTTTCCTAATCTCCCTTACCAACTCCTACACTATCTAGGACCTGCTAAGACTTATGTTCCAGCTAGGTGGCTCAGGTCATCAGGTGTGGGACTGCTGGTGGCTATGGTGGCCCATTTGGAGATGTAAGACTTCTTTTGCATATCATTCCACAGTCTTCTGGAACCAGCTAACATCTCTAACTTGGGTATACAAATCACAGTCTTCTTTCAGGAGGCTTTATTACAGCTTCTGCAGTGGCTGTCCTACAACTTTCAAAATGTTAGATTTTTACATTATTTATTTAGTTTTATTAATTTATATTTTTCTTTTTAAATTATAATTTACTTGTTACTAATCTATTGTTGTGCTGTATCTCATATCATATTGTGGTATCATATTGTTGTCAAGAGTCTTATCTAGGCCATTTTTGGTTCTATGCATTAACAGCCTATCATACTTGAAAGAGCTGACTGTTCCCAGATGTCCGTGTGTACTGTGCTCTGCCACTGTGGCACTTCTAGTGGCTGTTTTGATGTAGCTTGAAACATCTGGTGCATGTACATTTACCTGCCATGATCTATGTTTTTGCCACTTGCTTCTGTGACTTTCAGTGTATGGCACTATAGCCTGTTTCTAATGATCCCAGAGAATCTATATTTCTGACTAAAGTCTTCTCTGATAATTCCTCAAGTATTTATTACTTTAACATTCTTGTGTTTATTTTTAATTGTTGTCACTTTTTAGTCTATTTTACTATTTTTAATTTATAGACGTTTAATGTTTAAGTATACAAACAAAACTGAAGTTAAGGTTTACATTTCTTGCTGTGGGCTAAAAGGCATCCTTCTTCCCAGGATGAACAAGATAAGAAAATGTCATTCACTTTCATTCCCTTACTTGTCTCCTCTTGTTCTCAGGAGTGTTAATCAAACCTGGATTGCCATTGCTACAGCCAAGGTTTCATCCCACAATGAACAACTGAGCTGGATAATAGATTAATATGATCCACCAGATAAACATTCTTCTTGATACACCAGTAGTTATTCACATGCATCACCCCAGGACAAAAACATTTCATAAATTATTGGCAAAATATGAGTGCTGCAGGATTATATTTTGGCCCTGGTCATCTTTGAATGTTCCATTATCTTTACAAGCAGAACACTGAATGCATGAGATCATGGCTTTTTATGCAAGCCAGAGAGCAATATATGTAAAGACATGCGTGAATGGGTGTGCCTTCGTTGAAGGTTGGGCGTCGAGCTGGCACCTCAGCACCGTAAAAATATACTGCCAATCATTAGCGGGCGGGAGTTCCGCTGTGGCGACCCCTGACCAGGAAAAGCCGAAAGAAAATCAACAACAACAACTCAGAAATTTTCAGAGTTGTTTCCTTCATGTATAGTGTGTTAAAACTCGATCCAAAACAGATTAACAAAATAAGAGTTTGGGGAAACAGCAATTCACGTAACCTATTTTGCTGTACCATATTTACTAAAAAACTTTTCTAAGTGGGCATGCTGAGGAAGACCTACCACACAAAATATAACCTCTGTGAAACACATAATGAAATATCATCTCTGTAAAGGTCGCAGCACCTTCAGTAGGCTTAACTTCTGTTGCGGAGTTTTGGACACTAAACTGATTTAGTAAAACATAGTGAATTCTGCTTTGACAAACTGCAGTGCAGTGAAATGTCATATTCCCAATAAAATTACCTTGGCTTTCATATATATATTTTTTTGGAACTGAAAGTTACTGTGTCCAATATTTATGTACTGCATACTGAACAATTAAGCTCGTTAGTTTTCACGTCGTTAAGCATACTCTTTACATTTTCACTATTTGAACCCTCTGTAAATATTGTTGCATTATCTGTCTATCTGCTATGTTATAAGATTTCATGGTCTTGTTGTCATTGCGATGAGATTGTTATCATTTCAAAGTTCCTCACTATGTAAAACAATTGCATGCCGCTTTGTGAGCTGAAGTCATGAGTGAAAAGGGGCAATAGACCAGTGCATTAGTCAGCAACCAGCAATAAAATAAAATAAACAAATGATTAAATAAAAAAACAGGCATGTTGTATGAGTATGCCGCAGTGGTACGGTGGTAGAGTTGTTACCTCACAGCAAGAGATTCTCCCGTTCGATTCTCGGCTTGGCTTGGGAGTGCCTTCTGTGTGGAGTCTGCATGTCCTCCCCGTGGTTGGCTAGCATTCGAAAGACATGTGTGTACATAAATGGGCATGCCTTCATTGAAGGTTGGGTGTTGAGCTGGCACCTCTGCGTTTCATAAAACTCTACTGCCAATCATTAGCAGACCGGAGTTCTGCTGTGGTGACCCCTTACTGGGAAAAAGCCGAAAGACAAACAACAATAACAAGTTGTATGAGAAATGAAGCAGGAAGATAGTAATGTCAGAGGGACATTAACAAAGAGCCACTGAAAGATATTTTACAGGAAAATAACAAATCATGTTTTCTTTTTTTAGTTGACTGGACTCAAATGTTCTTGTCAGGGTGACCCAAGAGTACTGTTCTGCCCAGAGTCACACAACAGGCAAATGGAGATGGAAAGAATTGAACCCTCTACACGACTACAGTAAACAGCTCATTAATAGCTCAGAGCCTTAAGCCTGTGCACTGTTAAAATGCTCTGAAGAGCTAGGCACAATGCTACTGTTACTGATTGTGTTGTTGTAGATGTCTGAGTTAGATTTCAGTGGAAGCATATGTTTGCTTTCTTATAATCACATCTTACTTGGGTGTATATACACATGTTAACATAACTGTATTTCAGAAATTCTAAGTGAGGTATGCTTAACTCGGTATTCTTGTATTTCTGTTTCTATTACTTATGTCACAGTATGCAAACAAATTTGCCTTTCTGTATTTCCTGGGTCCCCTCTGAGAATGAATCTTTCCCAGCTGGGTAAGCCTAGTCAATAAAATGTATAAAAGTAAGTAAGTCAGTAATAATTTTGTTGCTATTGCTGTAGAGAATAGATGAAATCATGAATCTGAAACACTTAAACAATTGCAACATACATAAGCAATTTATTTTTTTTTTTTTTTTCAGAATACAACCATATGTGTGGAGAATTCCACTGTGATTAGTGGAAGCATGACGCGCAATCCACATACACATTTTTACATAGGCATCTATGGTTTGCTGATTACACTGATGTTACTCCTGAAAGCAGGCAGAGGATACGTGTTTGTAAAGGTACCACTAAACGATTATTGTTTATTAGCAAAAAAAGATTTTAATTCAATATTCATATAAAGTAATGATAAAGTCCAGATACGGAGGAGTGAACACAGCTGTAGGAGATATACCAAATAACTCAAACGTACTAAAGACGTACTGAAAACACAAATTTTAATCGAGTAAGCGCTTTCACCTACTTGGCTTCTTCAGACTCGTATACGAAAACATAAAAACATTTACAAACAGTGTATAAATAGTCTTAAAAGGCAGGAAATGCTAGTCATTAACTCCACCCATAACAATAAAATTAAAATTAAAAGAGCAATTCATTCTGTTGGTGATACTTCGTAAACAGATTGAATATTAATATCTGCAAACAAAAGTGAATATGAGAGGAGGCGATGTAAGAACACATACAGAAGCTAGGGAGAACATGTGGATAATGAAGCTTAGATCAGATGTACCACCAGGATTGAATGCAAAATTATCTGTCAAACCATTCCTGAGAATGAGAAGACTCAAAGCTCATTAACAGGTACACCAGTTTTGTTGTTGCTGTTATTTGTTCTGTTAGCCAACTATATATCTGCCATCTTTTTATGACAGTTTTTATGACAGTGATTGGGTTTAGAACTTTTCGTCTATGTGTATTTTGGATCAAATTAGATTTCTAGCAGATTTTACAATAGAACATATATATTATTTTTATTTTTTGATACATCACTTTTATTCTTTGACATCTTTGTGTATTCTTTACTTGTAGGCACATTTAGCTGTGATTGCTAGCCTTATGTTATGTTAATTTGCAGCACTGAGACTTTGCCTGCTTGAAGATTTTAGTTGTTTGCAGACATTTATATTCAATCTGTTTACGAAGTATCACCAACAGAATGAATTGCTCTTTTAATTTTATTGTTATGGGTGGAGTTAATGACTAGCATTTCCCGCCTTTTAAGACTATTTATACACTGTTTGTAAATGTTTTTATGTTTTCATATACGAGTCTGAAGAAGCCAAGTAGGTGAAAGCGCTTACTCGATTAAAATTTGTGTTTTCAGTACGTCTTTAGTACGTTTGAGTTATTTGGTATATCTCCTACAGCTGTGTTCACTCCTCCGTATCTGGACTTTATCATTACTGTGACTATTTTATTGGATACTATAGGAGGAGAGTTTATTCCACCTTTGAGCTACTTTTCCTTGGATTCATATAAAGTACTCATTGGTGGAACGGATGCTTCACAGTATTTCATACCTTGTTTAGTTTTACTAAAAATACATTACAACAAATACAGGATAAATAAGTGGCATAATATATCCAAAATATTCATACTGCTTATAAAAAGATGTGTAGAATTTAGGTAGTATATATATATATATATACATATATATATATATATATATATATATATATATATATATATATATATATGTATATCTATGAATGTCGTATGCCTTCACAAATCCTTACTCAGAACTTATGCGAGACATAAGGATAAACATGAGGAATAAGAATTCTGGAAGATGTAACAGAGTACACCAGGAAATCCTGAAGGATGTCCCTATCCAAATCTGTCTGCTAACAATAAATACCCCCCACCATGCTAACAGCCCAAGGAAAGATGCCATCCATAAATTTCCATACCAAAAACATGTCATGACCACCCTTAACCCCCCTATGTTGACATTTATTGAAAGCATTTTACTTACCATCACACTTTTAGTGACCCTCCCATCATCCCTACTTAGCTGTAAGTGATTAGTTTGCCTAGCCTATCCTGCCTACACTGTCATTGAAAAGACACTTTTGTCCATCTGCCAATGACTGCTGAGTGATCTTTGTCCACAGTGCCTCTCATCCCCTAACCCATCAGTGTTCTCAGCCTCCACCATTTATGTAAAACAATTGTGCTCTTTTAGCAATGCCTCCTAAGTGCCAATGGACAACATTTTGTCTTGATTCCCTGTCTGTGTGCAGTGCAGCACACTACCCCCAACAGTCTTTCAAGTAGTAAATGCTGAAGTTCCCTCCCTCACCTTTTGGTGATGAGATTAAACTGTCTTCCCTAATCTCCCTCACTAAATGTTTGTAATCCCTACACTGTTTCCACTACCCCAGTCTATGTGAAACAATACTCTCTTACAATTAATACCCATGCAGGGTACACCATTTGCCTGTCCATTAAGGTAATGAAGTATGTAGTGATTATATTCAAAAATCACAACCCATTGGTTTAGTGTGAGTTTGCAGTTCAATGTACAACACTAGGGGTCTACTTCAAAACATCTAAAACCCATAACATCTAATTTCATAACATCGAGACCAGAACATCGAAAACCCAAAACATCTAAAACCCATAACATCAAATTTCATAATATCGAAAATGTACATCAAAACATCGAACAGTACAAATCACATAAAATTAACATCCCCTCCACATATAACAACATCAAACTACCAAACACACTTTTTACTACGTTTCTCCAGGGGGGCAAGCCCCCCTGCACCCCCCATGGAGGAGGCTCTGCCCCCCACACCCCCCGTAAATTAAATATACCAACTCCGAGATTACACTACAGTGGGAAAAAGTTAATTTCCTAACCCCACTGTATCGCGATCACCATAAAGAATGTACACATAATGTCTATATCACTTACCTGTATGGCCTAAAAACCACATACAGAGTGGCAAAATAAACACTATATAAATAGTATGAATTCTTACACTATATAAATAATAACTATAGAAATAAAAGCTGCATCTCATAGTGATACCACAAGATTAACAGATTAAACTATAACATTAACATATCTGCTGATACACTATTAGATATTATACATTTTAGATGTTATGAAATTCAATGTTATGAGTTTTAGATGTTATGGTTTTCAGATGTTCTGGTCTTGATGTTATGAAATTAGATGTTACGGGTTTTAGATGTTTTGAAGGGGACCCCAGCACTAGATATCCTTCACAATACTGCAATTAAAGTGGCCTCTCCTTTCCTCCAGATCACAGCCCACCACTTTCTAGTAGATTTTCACTGTTGCAGAGCATATCTACACCATCCTCAAAACAATGTTAATTAATTCCACCATCTGACAAAAATGTATTAATGACAGTGATGTGACATCTGCTTTTTATAATAGTCTATTAGTGTGAGAATTATTATTATTTGTATGAAGGTCTTCATGTAAAATGCATATTCCATCCTTTCAGGTATCACGTTATAAATTATTCTGTATATGCACACACATAACATAGAATCTGTATCAAGGAGCATCTTTGGTCCTCAATGTATGAGTTCACAAAGTCTATATATAATATGCTCTGCCATTTTTCAGCCGAGTAGTTACTTTTTCACATGCATAGTGTCAACCCTCCTTTACCACTTTTTATTTGCTATGAAATGTTCTGACAGAACAGTGTACCTTTCATATTCTATACCACCTTAATTCATGGATAAACTCTTGCATGTTAGAGACCCTAGTAACTTGAAAGCTTTGGTGCTATCATTCCTCTGTAAAGCCAGAGATGTGTTAAGAAAAATACCGCTTGAAAATGTAGTAGATTGCATTACATTGAAATGATTATCCTGAAACTTTAAACAGATTTTTTTTGTAAAACATAAACTGAGTTTGCACAAGAAAGGGAAGCTTTTGCTTACCATCATTAAAGGCCGTTATTACATCATTAAAGGCCGTTATTACATCATTTAAGGCAACTACTTTTCTGTTCTGGAAGAGCAATCTGTCAAACAGATATTCCTCTCAGCTAAATTTAACTGGCATTCCTCCAAATAAAATAAAGGCACTTAGTAGGAAGTTTTGCCAACATACCTTTGCTTTTATAAACACAGATGTTTATTTACTGGAAATCAAGGAGCTGCATGGTGAAGCATAAACAATGTTATTCAAGATACTAAAATCCAGAGCTTCCAGTTGTTTAGGAAGCCAGACAAACAAGCTTTAAACTTACATGGCTGAAACACACAAAGAGAAATAAGGATAGCCATAACTGAGGGTCATTGATGCAATGTATTGTTTCAAACAACTGCATGAGAGAAATCCTTACCAAATGCATCTTTAAGTAAATGAGCAACAATTGAAAGGGAATTTACTTTCCATTTATTGGAACAGTTAGAATGCCTGATATCTGGACTTGTTAACCACTTCCATTCTAGACACCTCTGGGATTCCCAAAGAGTTTAACGTGTTGATTGTAAAACACACCTTGTCTTTTGCAGTGAGCGCCCTTTTTACATTCAGTCTTGAGACAAATGAAACCAAGACAAACTTTAGAGAACCTGTGGTTTTGGCCACCTTTCAGACTTTATCCCTCACTTTCATATTTCACTGCAATGGGAGATTAATTTACCCCACTGACGTATATTGCAGAATTTCATCAGTACTTTCATACCAAATGCACAACTTTCTGAACAGTTGTCTTTTATTTTAGCTAGTTTTCTAACAGCACATGCATGATATATGACAGTGTTTTGTTTGTTTAAAGGCCACCTTTATAAATAATACTGAAGACAAACTGGAACAGACCACCACAATAAATGGATAAAATCACAGGTCTTTAATCGGACTTAAATCGGACAAGCGCTTTCGCGTGTACAACACGCTTCTTCAGATCCTTAAACAAAATTAAGTTCTAAAATACAATACTTATACCTTCTAAAATAGACACACCTCTCCAATATAGTGTGCAGCTAATTAAACAATTAACAAATGAATAGTTAATTAATCAACTAATCAACTAAGTAATCTATTCTGCAGTACTGAAAACTTCTGATACATTGTTCATCAACTTGAAAACTATTCAAAATGACTAAAACATATATAAAAATAAAAATAAAAGTAACATCAGACTTAGATACAACTTGAGATTAGAGATCATGTTAAACTCTCTTAAGCATAAAATACACACTGACAAAAAACAAACATCTCATAAAATGCAGTAAGAAATGCATCATAATAAAACGGAATGCATCATAATAAACAATGCATCATAACAAACATATATGTATTTAACAGCAAAAAGGAGGATGAAAAAGGAGGATGAAAAAACGCGTAACCATAACAGCCACAATGCACGTAGGCAGCAGCGATACATATACACGAGCAAAAACATAAATCACCCATCGGCTTACTCAGCAATACCTTCAAAATAGTTTAAAATCCACATCCAATGACCACAATAACTGAGATCTAACACTCTATAATAAATCGCTAGGTATATATATGGAACCTATCAGCTCATACTGAAGTCATGTTCAGTTCTCACTAAATTATCAATCATGATATTAAGAGTTCCATCCAAAACTCTACAAACAATATTGAAGAGCCCTAAAATGAGCTGTTAATATCCAGCTTCAGCCATCCACATACCATACTCGATCGTCTCCCATAATCGCCATCTATGTCCAGCTGCCATAACTAACCGCTACTCCGCCTCAGCGGGATCACAAATTCATACATCCGTTGGCGCCCTGGCTGAAGGAATTGCTGTTATACTATCGCAGCCTGATACCATAAAAACCATCCAGACGCAAATGTGCGTTGTATACAACCATCCAGGAACAGACAAATACTTGACTGTCTCATTTTCCATCTATAAACACTAAACGTCTCTGCCAAACTATGTCGCAAAAATATGTCGCAACAACATAGACGTCAACTTCAAAGTAAATTCTGATATTCCGATCACCCATTACAAAGAATCTATATATCCGACATAGATGTATCACACTTAGATGTATCAACCTCGTCAGCCACCAGCAAACGAAAAAACACTAGTGAATGAAAAACAACCGCTAGCCACCAGCTGGAAAAACATCATCACCCGTTATATATATGGCTCGGGGTATATATTACCTATAAATAAGGAACAGTTTGCAAAAATGTGTCAGATACAGCCTAATGAATGAGTTATAAAGTCATAGCTAAAATCTACACTGTAATACATCTGGCTGTCTGGAAACATATATACAGATCTAAATATGTCTCATCCGCTGAAAACAGGGTCAAATACATATATAATGGGTAACAACCTATATAAATGGGTGGTAACCCATGGCCCCTCATTTGGACTGTTATAACCAACTTTGTGGGCACATCCATCAAATAGCTAACATCTCTAACTTCATGGCTTTTCCAAGATGAAACAAAACAAAGCCTATCTAAAACCCCACCTGTGGCCTCAAACTTCACATAACGCTCCCTTATAGGTGAATGCATGTAAAAACATATAATATCAGGACTAGAACATCTATATGTACATTATGCTACTATGGTATGGACAACTGAAATGCAAGCCTATATATACCATACGTGCAGATCTAAAGGTGTGTGTATATATTATAACCTACTAATGGTATGTCCAACTCCCATACAAAGTACATTCACCCGAAAAATCTAATAGGGATATAATCCACGTTCCATGAATATGCAGATGTGTACTGTCAACATGAACATGTACATATAGTTAAATCAAAACTCCTGTTTCACAACTAGAAATGTGTACCTAGATGTACTTCACAAAAGAATAGCTGTACCTTAGCCACCACTTATTTGAGTGAACGTGCCTTTAAAGGGGCCCTAATGCTCACATATTGATTCAACCCCGGCTCATGTTGAGCCTTGAGTTTAAAAATCCAACTCAATTCCACTTGTTCCAGGTCATTGAATATGTCCCCTTCCCTCTTACTAGGTGTCACCTTCTGTAGAACCCTGAATCTGAAAGAGTGTCCCCTATTTGTCGTAATATGTTTCACAAGGGCGTTCTTTATATCACTCTTCAAAATATCATTGACATGTTCTTGCACCCTTTCCTTCAATGATCTCGTCGTCATCCCCACGTAAAAAGCGCTGCACATCACACAATCAGCCAAATATATCAAATTTCTATCCTCACATGTAGCTTTAAATCGTGGTTCAAACCTATATGGCAGAGTAGGATGTGTAAACATCTGCTCCAATGTGATATATTTGCAGATGTTGCATCTCTGACAAGAAAAAGTGCCAGGAGCATCTCCCCTAGATGTCTTCGGTCTAATTGTCTGACTGGGTTCTACACATAGTAATCTTTTAAGGTTCTTGCTGTTATAATAAGTATAGGAGGGTACTGGGCCTACTAGCTTCATAATACGTTGGTCAGTCAATAAAATATGCCAGTTCTTGCTTATTATATCTCTAATGTGTTTGATGTCACTAGTATATCTAAGGTTCAACCTCACCTTGGTGTTATCAAAATTCCTCCTATTCCCCCTCGAACCATCATATATTCTGGCATTACTTTGTTGCATACTCTGACCCAATAAAACAGAATCTCTGATGAGTTCTGTCTTACGTTTATCGTAACCCCTCTCTTCAAAACATTCTAAAAGGAACTGGCTTTGTTTATGCAGTTCAGACTCTGTCTTACATAACCTTCTGACCCTGGTAAATTGACTTTTCACTATGCTGTCGAACACAAATCTTGGGTGCAGGCTATTGTATTGTAGCAAACTATTTCTCCAACATTCCTTCCTGTACAGAGTGGTTTCCAAGTTCCCCTGTATTCCTCTGTATATAGTAAGGTCCAGATAGTCAATCCTATCAGTGGATGAATTAACTGTGAACTTCAGGAATCCTGTCGTGGATTCCATATATTCCACAAAGGTCAAAAGTTCAGCATTGCTCCCATGCCAAAACATCAGTATATCATCCACGAACCTTTTATATAGACTGACCTTCTTAAACCAATCATTATTGAACAAGAAGGTACGCTCCCAATGGAGCATGACCAAATTTATGCGTGTTAGCGCGAGGGGTGCCCATGGCAACCCCCCACTGCTGTAAATAGAGCTGGTCTCTAAACTTGAAAACATTATGCGTCAAGACCAATTCCATAATGGCGCATAGCAAGATCTCATCATTGTTACCAAACCTCTTGCTCGTATGAATGATATACCTCAATGCTTCCAGACCAAAGTCATTCGGTATTGAGGTAAAAAGGTTTTTCACATCCAAGGTCACAAACAACTGAACTCTATCCAAATCAATAGGGTATTTGTCAAAGCTGTCTAACAAATCATAAGTATCCTTAAGAATAGAACTAGTTTCAGATACTAAAGGTCTCAACCTTTTTTCTAGATATGCAGATAGAGTCTCTGTGGCCCAGCCCTGCCCAACCACTATAGGTCTCATGGGTGGTGGAAAAATACCCTTGTGAATTTTGGGAAGCCCTTTGATGTAAGGTATTTTGGGCTTCTCAACAAAAAGTATTGGTATAGTTCATAGTCAATCTGTCTGGACATAACATACTCATACAACTCTTGATGTATATCATACACCACCTTTTCAAGCTCCATATTAGAAATCGGTTTATAAGTGGCTGCTTCATTCAGAAGCTCTAACATGCTCATAATATAGACTTCTGTGTCTAACAAAACAATGGCCCCTCCTTTATCTGCTGGTTTCATAACCAACTCCCTCTCACGTTTCAACCCATATATACTGTCCCATTCTTTGGTACAGGTGTTAAAGAATGGAGCACTGTGCTTATGATTATAGAAGTACCTATAAAAGTCATTCTCGCAGCTTCTCAAGAAACACTCTGCTACTGGTGATGGCGCAGGTGTAAACACGCTCTTTTTCTTGAAATTAAGTTTGTTATGACTTTCATTGTCTGTGGAGTCTAATGGGTTACTCTGCTGATTAAAGAATAATTTCAGAGACAAACTCCGTATGAAGAGTCTTAAGTCAGTTAACAATTCAGGCAGATTACTCACCTGAGCTGGAATATAGTTTAAGCCACGATTCAATAAAGTTTCATCTATGGGGGTTAACTTATATTTGGAAAGATTAACCGTCAAGTTCTTCAATTCTTTGCTCTCCCTCTCTGGAACTGCTGTTCTCCCGAGTATTTCCTCTTCATTCTGCCCCTGCTGTTGGACCTGCCTCTCGCAAAATGCTGCTGTTGTACTGGGAGCGGTAAAAAACGCTCTATGTTGGTTTGGGCTATCTTCGGTTTAGCCCCTAAATTATGTGAACTTGAGCGCTGAAGTGCTAGCTGGTTAGGCGGTGGCGTGTTGTCTGTCTCTGTCGTAAACAGAGACGGAGCTTCCATGGAGGAAACCGGAACATCCGTTCTCATAGCTGCCTCAGTTAAAGGGGAAACGCCAATTTGATTGCTGTTCATAACACTCACATCACGATTAGTATACGGTGTTTGGCCATTGTCTCTCCTATTCCTGGGCCAAACGAAAACCTGGCTGTTAGTAAAATCGAAATGATCGCGTTGTAACTTACGCATTTTAATCTGTTGCAGCCTCTCTCCATATGCAGAGGTTTGATTGAGTATGGAATCTATCCGTTGCTCAAACATAGCCCCTTTAAAATTCTCTAAGACATCTTTGTAAAGCGTCTCGGCTTTATTCTTCAGCTCATCTTCCTGAGGAGTAAAGTATTCTATGAGTAGCTTCATATAGCCAAAACTCAACTCAAGGTTCATCTGCTGCCACCTTTTTAGTAGGTCTGGATGGCTATTGCCATAGGTAGGCATGCAGAGAACCCTCATACCTCTCGGCACTAGTTTGAAGTGTAAACACGCTTCAAAGTGCCTTCTTTGCCATGTAAGTCTCTGTAACTTATATAGCGTGTTTTCTAGTTCTTTAAGACTCACATTGAAGTCATGAATATTCTCCACGTTAATATGATTGTTCTCCGCATCTGCATTGGCCAACTCCATAGACAAGAATGGATTCCCTTTCTTATCCATTAGTGTTTCCCATCTCATATTCAAGTCGACCCTCTTCGGTACATAATCTAATTCCACGGGTTGACTCTCCATCGTGTGGCTACAGCGACTCAAAATATAAAGCTGTATGTATCAACAAGGAGACGCTGTTGCCTAAAGGTCTGCTTCAAACACCAAAACCAAACGTACTGAAGACAAACTGGAACAGACCACCACAATAAATGGATAAAATCACAGGTCTTTAATCGGACTTAAATTGGACAAGCGCTTTCGCGTGTACAACACGCTTCTTCAGATCCTTAAACAAAATTAAGTTCTAAAATACAATACTTATACCTTCTAAAATAGACACACCTCTCCAATATAGTGTGCAGCTAATTAAACAATTAACAAATGAATAGTTAATTAATCAACTAATCAACTAAGTAATCTATTCTGCAGTACTGAAAACTTCTGATACATTGTTCATCAACTTGAAAACTATTCAAAATGACTAAAACATATATAAAAATAAAAATAAAAGTAACATCAGACTTAGATACAACTTGAGATTAGAGATCATGTTAAACTCTCTTAAGCATAAAATACACACTGACAAAAAGCAAACATCTCATAAAATGCAGTAAGAAATGCATCATAATAAAACGGAATGCATCATAATAAACAATGCATCATAACAAACATATATGTATTTAACAGCAAAAAGGAGGATGAAAAAGGAGGATGAAAAAACGCGTAACCATAACAGCCACAATGCACGTAGGCAGCAGCGATACATATACACGAGCAAAAACATAAATCACCCATCGGCTTACTCAGCAATACCTTCAAAATAGTTTAAAATCCACATCCAATGACCACAATAACTGAGATCTAACACTCTATAATAAATCGCTAGGTATATATATGGAACCTATCAGCTCATACTGAAGTCATGTTCAGTTCTCACTAAATTATCAATCATGATATTAAGAGTTCCATCCAAAACTCTACAAACAATATTGAAGAGCCCTAAAATGAGCTGTTAATATCCAGCTTCAGCCATCCACATACCATACTCGATCGTCTCCCATAATCGCCATCTATGTCCAGCTGCCATAACTAACCGCTACTCCGCCTCAGCGGGATCACAAATTCATACATCCGTTGGCGCCCTGGCTGAAGGAATTGCTGTTATACTATCGCAGCCTGATACCATAAAAACCATCCAGACGCAAATGTGCATTGTATACAACCATCCAGGAACAGACAAATACTTGACTGTCTCATTTTCCATCTATAAACACTAAACGTCTCTGCCAAACTATGTCGCAAAAATATGTCGCAACAACATAGACGTCAACTTCAAAGTAAATTCTGATATTCCGATCACCCATTACAAAGAATCTATATATCCGACATAGATGTATCAAACTTAGATGTATCAACCTCGTCAGCCACCAGCAAACGAAAAAACACTAGTGAATGAAAAACAACCGCCAGCCACCAGCTGGAAAAACATCATCACCCGTTATATATATGGCTCGGGGTATATATTACCTATAAATAAGGAACAGTTTGCAAAAATGTGTCAGATACAGCCTAATGAATGAGTTATAAAGTCATAGCTAAAATCTACACTGTAATACATCAGGCTGTCTGGAAACATATATACAGATCTAAATATGTCTCATCCGCTGAAAACAGAGTCAAATACATATATAATGGGTAACAACCTATATAAATGGGTGGTAACCCATGGCCCCTCATTTGGACTGTTATAACCAACTTTGTGGGCACATCCATCAAATAGATGACATCTCTAACTTCATGGCTTTTCCAAGATGAAACAAAACAAAGCCTATCTAAAACCCCACCTGTGGCCTCAAACTTCACATAACGCTCCCTTATAGGTGAATGCATGTAAAAACATATAATATCAGGACTAGAACATCTATATGTACATTATGCTACTATGGTATGGACAACTGAAATGCAAGCCTATATATACCACACGTGCAGATCTAAAGGTGTGTGTATATATTATAACCTACTAATGGTATGTCCAACTCCCATACAAAGTACATTCACCCGAAAAATCTAATAGGGATATAATCCACGTTCCATGAATATGCAGATGTGTACTGTCAACATGAACATGTACATATAGTTAAATCAAAACTCCTGTTTCACAACTAGAAATGTGTACCTAGATGTACTTCACAAAAGAATAGCTGTACCTTAGCCACCACTTATTTGAGTGAACGTGCCTTTAAAGGGGCCCTAATGCTCACATATTGATTCAACCCCGGCTCATGTTGAGCCTTGAGTTTAAAAATCCAACTCAATTCCACTTGTTCCAGGTCATTGAATATGTCCCCTTCCTCTTACTAGGTGTCACCTTCTGTAGAACCCTGAATCTGAAAGAGTGTCCCCTATTTGTCGTAATATGTTTCACAAGGGCGTTCTTTATATCACTCTTCAAAATATCATTGACATGTTCTTGCACCCTTTCCTTCAATGATCTCGTCGTCATCCCCACGTAAAAAGCGCTGCACATCACACAATCAGCCAAATATATCAAATTTCTATCCTCACATGTAGCTTTAAATCGTGGTTCAAACCTATATGGCAGAGTAGGATGTGTAAACATCTGCTCCAATGTGATATACTTGCAGATGTTACATCTCTGACAAGAAAAAGTGCCAGGAGCATCTCCCCTAGATGTCTTCGGTCTAATTGTCTGACTGGGTTCTACACATAGTAATCTTTTAAGGTTCTTGCTGTTATAATAAGTATAGGAGGGTACTGGGCCTACTAGCTTCATAATACGTTGGTCAGTCAATAAAATATGCCAGTTCTTGCTTATTATATCTCTAATGTGTTTGATGTCACTAGTATATCTAAGGTTCAACCTCACCTTGGTGTTATCAAAATTCCTCCTATTCCCCCTCGAACCATCATATATTCTGGCATTACTTTGTTGCATACTCTGACCCAATAAAACAGAATCTCTGATGAGTTCTGTCTTACGTTTATCGTAACCCCTCTCTTCAAAACATTCTAAAAGGAACTGGCTTTGTTTATGCAGTTCAGACTCTGTCTTACATAACCTTCTGACCCTGGTAAATTGACTTTTCACTATGCTGTCGAACACAAATCTTGGGTGCAGGCTATTGTATTGTAGCAAACTATTTCTCCAACATTCCTTCCTGTACAGAGTGGTTTCCAAGTTCCCCTGTATTCCTCTGTATATAGTAAGGTCCAGATAGTCAATCCTATCAGTGGATGAATTAACTGTGAACTTCAGGAATCCTGTCGTGGATTCCATATATTCCACAAAGGTCAAAAGTTCAGCATTGCTCCCATGCCAAAACATCAGTATATCATCCACGAACCTTTTATATAGACTGACCTTCTTAAACCAATCATTATTGAACAAGAAGGTACGCTCCCAATGGAGCATGACCAAATTTGCGTACGTGTTAGCGCAGGGGGTGCCCATGGCAACCCCCCACTGCTGTAAATAGAGCTGGTCTCTAAACTTGAAAACATTATGCGTCAAGACCAATTCCATAATGGCGCATAGCAAGATCTCATCATTGTTACCAAACCTCTTGCTCGTATGAATGATATACCTCAATGCTTCCAGACCAAAGTCATTCGGTATTGAGGTAAAAAGGTTTTTCACATCCAAGGTCACAAACAACTGAACTCTATCCAAATCAATAGGGTATTTGTCAAAGCTGTCTAACAAATCATAAGTATCCTTAAGAATAGAACTAGTTTCAGATACTAAAGGTCTCAACCTTTTTTCTAGATATGCAGATAGAGTCTCTGTGGCCCAGCCCTGCCCAACCACTATAGGTCTCATGGGTGGTGGAAAAATACCCTTGTGAATTTTGGGAAGCCCTTTGATGTAAGGTATTTTGGGCTTCTCAACAAAAAAGTATTGGTATAGTTCATAGTCAATCTGTCTGGACATAACATACTCATACAACTCTTGATGTATATCATACACCACCTTTTCAAGCTCCATATTAGAAATCGGTTTATAAGTGGCTGCTTCATTCAGAAGCTCTAACATGCTCATAATATAGACTTCTGTGTCTAACAAAACAATGGCCCCTCCTTTATCTGCTGGTTTCATAACCAACTCCCTCTCACGTTTCAACCCATATATACTGTCCCATTCTTTGGTACAGGTGTTAAAGAATGGAGCACTGTGCTTATGATTATAGAAGTACCTATAAAAGTCATTCTCGCAGCTTCTCAAGAAACACTCTGCTACTGGTGATGGCGCAGGTGTAAACACGCTCTTTTTCTTGAAATTAAGTTTGTTATGACTTTCATTGTCTGTGGAGTCTAATGGGTTACTCTGCTGATTAAAGAATAATTTCAGAGACAAACTCCGTATGAAGAGTCTTAAGTCAGTTAACAATTCAGGCAGATTACTCACCTGAGCTGGAATATAGTTTAAGCCACGATTCAATAAAGTTTCATCTATGGGGGTTAACTTATATTTGGAAAGATTAACCGTCAAGTTCTTCAATTCTTTGCTCTCCCTCTCTGGAACTGCTGTTCTCCCGAGTATTTCCTCTTCATTCTGCCCCTGCTGTTGGACCTGCCTCTCGCAAAATGCTGCTGTTGTACTGGGAGCGGTAAAAAACGCTCTATGTTGGTTTGGGCTATCTTCGGTTTAGCCCCTAAATTATGTGAACTTGAGCGCTGAAGTGCTAGCTGGTTAGGCGGTGGCGTGTTGTCTGTCTCTGTCGTAAACAGAGACGGAGCTTCCATGGAGCTCCTTTAAACTTACATGGCTGAAACACACAAAGAGAAATAAGGATAGCCATAACTGAGGGTCATTGATGCAATGTATTGTTTCAAACAACTGCATGAGAGAAATCCTTACCAAATGCATCTTTAAGTAAATGAGCAACAATTGAAAGGGAATTTACTTTCCATTTATTGGAACAGTTAGAATGCCTGATATCTGGACTTGTTAACCACTTCCATTCTAGACACCTCTGGGATTCCCAAAGAGTTTAACGTGTTGATTGTAAAACACACCTTGTCTTTTGCAGTGAGCCTTTTTACATTCAGTCTTGAGACAAATGAAACCAAGACAAACTTTAGAGAACCTGTGGTTTTGGCCACCTTTCAGACTTTATCCCTCACTTTCATATTTCACTGCAATGGGAGATTAATTTACCCCACTGACGTATATTGCAGAATTTCATCAGTACTTTCATACCAAATGCACAACTTTCTGAACAGTTGTCTTTTATTTTAGCTAGTTTTCTAACAGCACATACATGATATATGACAGTGTTTTGTTTGTTTAAAGGCCACCTTTATAAATAATGTCTGTGCAGACATGCTTAGTGAAACTAAGTCTAACTAATCTTCTGTTTTTACATTCAGAGTATTATCAAGGCTGGTTCCAGACTCCATAACCAGCTATTTGAAAAAGTAATCAGATGTCCTATGAGTTTCTTTGAAACTACACCTCTAGGCAGAATTCTGAAGAGGTTCTCCGGTGATATGGATGAAGGTTAGTTCTTAATTACATTAAACAATTGATGGGTGTTGCTTTGAAGCTAATTCATAAAATAACTATAAATATTTCTGGAAAGTTTAGTATGAATATTGTCCATATTTCACCAACATGGTGAAACAGCATGCACATCAAAAAGGATTTCTTAAATAGGTGGGAATAGCCTTGAATCCTGATTGGTTTAGCCAATATGTCTGTGTTTGAAGACTGTGATAAAAGAAAAATTATACAATGACTGGCCATTAACATTCAAAAATGAGCACACTGATTGGCAGACCAACCAGCATGCCTGTTGTAAATCGAGCATATACCAATAGAAAAACGTCTGGTCTCCCGGACTTTCTTCTATTAATATATACTACAGCTTTTTAGATTTCTTGACCAAAAAAAAAAAAAAAAATAATACATTTTGAAATCCAGACAGTTCGGAGGTACAAAAGAGATGGAACTGAGAAATTAAAAGGAAAATCAGGTACCTTATGCAAAACTAAAGAAACGTACCTGATTTTTCTTCATTTCTCAGTCTTGTCTCTCTCATACCTCCAATGTGTCCTGATTACTTTATAAAAAAAAAAAAGAAGAAGCAACAGAGATCTTCCTTTCTCTATTGCTTCCTTTTTAAAGGACTGGTGAACTGCACACGCATGGGAATGTAAACCCCATACACATGCACAGTACGTCAAAAAAGCCCCAGAATAAGAAAACAAAGTGGAAGAACACAATGGCGCCATTATGCAAAGACATTGTTTAAGAAAAGTACGTTTTTTTTTTCTTAGATAAGTTAATTGTATAATTGCAATAACCCATGGCTGGGTGTGGGTAATCCTGATTTACCCACAACTGGCTTTGTTTACCATGCTAAAAGTGGACAAATCCAACATTATTCACACCCATCCATGGGTTATTTCTATATTAACAGTGCAGTTCACCTATATGAAATAATACAATGGTAAGTTTTTACCCTTTTTTCTGAAGCTATCAATGTCTACATCAATAATACAAGACAAAGACTACATTAATAAATGCATCAGAGAAACAAAGCCATTATGGTGTGAGGTTTGAAAAGTAAACCACAATTTTGTCAACTTCATGCCTGCACCACTGCCTGAATTTACCTTTATACTCTCATACTAAATCTCATTCCACTAGAAAATTATTGGATTCAGTTTCAGAAAATCCATACAAATGCAGAATTCTGCACCATTGCCTATATGCAACCCTATACCATGCATAGGCATTGCCGATAATCAGCCAATATGAAAACAATGTGAAAAATTGCAATGTATACTATAATGCAGGGTGTATCTTTGTATTTGCAGATGTTTCCTTAAACACATCTCCATTTTATAAATAAAATTATGCATCGAAGTGTGGGGGTTAGTTTGGAAGTCTTCACTCTCAAATTTAAAAAGATGCTTGGCCTGTTATCTCGTGTAATACTTCTCTAGATTATGTGTATTTATCCCTGTTTATCCATACCCAGAATATAACCAAGGCATTCTGAATGTAAATGAGGCACAAGGCCTCCAGTAAGAGTCTTTTTCAAGGCATTACTTGCAAGTTGCTATCTACATGTATTAATTGATTTACTGCTAGTCAGCTTGGTATAAACTTACTATTATTATGTTATGTTTATGTATTATGTTATGAATTTCCTGTGATAATTATATGTTTGCATTGTGTTTAGTAAATCAGTTTGTATCTCTAAAGGGTAAGGAAACAATTAAAATGCTCCAATTTTTTTTAATTTGTTAGCTAGGGTAGAGCATTGATTCCAGTGGACAAATTTTTGTCTCAGCCAAGTTGTACAAAAAAAAAAAAAAACATGCAAAAAAAAAGACAAGCATATTAAAAAGCAATAATTGCACATCAAAAATCAAACATATATGCAGTATTTACATATGTATAATATGGA
Source organism: Protopterus annectens (assembly GCF_019279795.1). Lineage (NCBI taxonomy): Eukaryota > Metazoa > Chordata > Ceratodontiformes > Protopteridae > Protopterus > Protopterus annectens. The sequence goes on from NC_056725.1 coordinate 653,250,696, forward strand.
TGACAGAAAGAAACTAAAGAGAAAAATATAGTGTGTGTGGTGGGTATTGTGATTATTACATTATATGTCCAGAGAAAGCATTTGCATTTAGCTTGAGACTTGAGATGAGGTTTTAGATGTTCGTGGAATATGGGATTAGAGGAATTATCTTGAAATATGAGGGGAGTGATGTCCATAGTCTGGGGCCATGAAAAGAGAGAGTAGTCTCTGTAATGAAATGATGTTTTGCATGTTTGCAGAAGTGGATCTGTGCCCAAAACTTTAGGGTAGAGAAAATATGTCATCTTCCTCAAGACGATAATACCAAGGATTATGACTGAGTATGTAATTATAACCAAGTTATTGTGTGTTTGAGACATGGATGTCGAAAATGTCATCTTGAAAGGTGAACTCAGTGAAACTCAAGAGATAAATCTTAGCATCCATGTAAAGAACACACAGAGCAATTAACTTACGCTTTTAATGTTGTAAAATGCTTAACCCTGCCTTACAGACAGCTGCCAGAAGTGAAATGTCTCTGAATGAATGGCTTTTAAAAGGTGTTAGACACTCTACTTTGCCTCATTTTTGTGTGACAAGGAAGTGTATTACAGCTTTCAAAGCTGTTTTACCTTTTCACTTCTGTTCTGTGGTGGCTGGCACTGTTTACTGTTATGCTGTAGTGCAAGACTAGAGCTTACCAGCGCTGAAAGGTGTTTAACAATATGTTGTTTTCTTATGTCATAAAGGTGGTTATCATTTAACAAAGCTTCTTTTTTTTTTGTCCGGATTCTAAGCATAATCATGGTGCGATATGTAGGTACTAGATTTTGATTACTTTAATAACTGACCATTTTCCACAGGACTGTCTCTAAATCACTAACTGTTCTTGGTTATTTTTGCTGTTTGCATATATAACATCCTACATATGCAAAATGGTTGAACATTTTTCATAAAATTTTTAGAGAATGCTATTGGCAAAATTATCTATAATATACAATTAGCCTGGCCTCCTGTTAAAATCAAAATTATCATTTTATGTCATTATGCCTCAACATATAAAAGATCATTTTAAAACAGAAACACTGTAGTGGAACCACTCCCCGCCCTATATTATGTAGCGCCGACCTAATAATGTGGTCAGAGGTGCCCAAACACCTGCGTCTGTAAAGACAGGTATAATGTTAAAATCTGGACTAACTCTGTCCATGTGCTATGTCTGATATTTGAACAACGCCAGGGCAGTTCTAGTCACCAATCGGCAAGCCTAAACCCGGACTAGCACATGAACACCCTGACAATCAAACACACGTATGTGTGAAGACTATAAGCGTAGGAGTTCTGAATATCCTTGGAGTGAGTAGACATGCAGCATGGGTTCAGAGCAGAAGGAAACAGGGAATGTCGGAAGTGTAGTACTGAGGTTTTCACAACAGGAGAATGGATGCCTTCTGTGTAAGGGAAGCGGTGAGGCATATGTCAGAGTAGCTATGAACCATGGGTATACATATAAATGAGTCAGAACAACAATAGTGTAGTGGTTAGAGCATCTGCCTAACGTAAAGGCATTCCCGGTTCAAGTACGACTATAGCACATATTAATTTATTGTGTAATGAATGCCTCTGTGCTTTAAAGTCAACATTTATACATGTAAAGGTGACCGCGTGTCTTGCATGGGGCCGTTAACCGGATTCCATCAATCAAAGCGGTACTTTCATAAGGAATAAGGCACATGTAATCCCAAAGAAGTGGCAGTAAACATATGTAACTCAGAATAAGTAGATGCAAGTGCGCCTGCGTGGGTGTACGTGGCTTGTAGCATAACAAATGTATGTTGTCTTGTACAGCTGTAACTTTTACATATATAGATAGATAGATAGATAGATAGATAGATAGATAGATAGATAGATGTGTGTATAGATAAATATCCACAGACATAACAGAAATATGCAATTATATATATATATATATATATATATATATATATATATGTAATGAACACCGAAAGACGAAAGCAAACATAAGGGTTGTGAAGGGAATCTAGAGCAAGTAAGGTATTATAAAGTGCTTGCAGTGTATGTCAGATAAAGCTGCACAAGTGTGAGTAGAGCACCACTATGCACACCAGAGGCAGGGTTATACCAGTGGCCATAACATCGTTGATGTGCTATGTTAACATTATACACAGACGGAATGTAGATCATGTTGTGACCACCTACACTTGTAACCCACAAATCGTTCGTAATCCATAACACCCGGAAAGGCGCGTATGTGCAAATATGAATGGATGGGGACCCTGTGAATACACGAGGTGGTACAAAATGTGTGTAGGGCCCCAACGCTCTGGAGAGGGCAATGTGTAAAGGTGTGTCATGGCTGCGATATCAGGTGTATAATGGCTGTTATGCGTGGAAACTCAACACAGGTGTGCTGGAGAAACTATGGATATGCGATTATGGACACAGGAGTGCTAGGGTATGTTGCGCTGGTTGCAATGGAGCAGCCCGTGGAGGTCAGCTAGTACATAGGTGCGATTCCCAGATAGAGCGTCGTCTGCGTGGAGACATGCGTGAATGGGCGTATCATTGTCGGACGTTGTGCATCAGGGCTGGCAGCCCAGCACGTAAAACCTATACGCCACCCATGAGCGGAACGGAGTTCTGCTGTGACAACCCCAAACCAGGAAAAGCAGAAAGACACAACTACATGCAGACATCAATATGTTAATGTACAATCTCAGTAACACAAACACTTATTCTATTAACATTAATAATATGAATGTGCACAGAAACAAACACAGTAGCAGGAATAAAAGTCTGCGCATACGAGTAATAGGTCGAATGACACTATATCACATCACACTTATCAGCGGCACCCCAGACATGAAAAACGTGCAACATCTGTCCGCTGTATAACATGCAGTATACTGATCACAAGTTCACTGGAGTGAAGTGTTGGTGTCATAATGACTAAGACAATAGTATGCTGTTGAAGCAGAGATAAAACCCAATACGCATGTGTAAGTGTCTATGTCCGGGAAATGTATAGGTTAACGGACACACAGATGTATATATAGATAAAAACGTGTATGTATATATATATATATATATATATATATATATATATATATATATATTTATTTATATACACATATACATTTATATATATATATATATATATATATATATATATACACACAAAGATATACTACAGATATATATATATATATATATATATATATATATATATATATATACACACGCAAACAACAGGTATTGATATATACACATACACACAAAACAAATATATATGTCATTGTAGATATGTACATAACTAGGTTACTTTACAGCAATTAGGGGTAACATATATACAGCCCGGGCATATGTGACTGGGAGGTCCAATAAATATATGTACCCCCCACACCGCCCAGCTAGGCCAGTCAGACATACAGACAGGCAATAAAAATTAATACACTGCTGCTGTCCAAAACACCGGCAGGAAAGTTGCAGTGGGAGAGATCTGCAAGGTCTACACTTTAAACATGGATAACGGTGTCCCTTGCTGGACCCCAAAAATTCAGTGTATGTGTCAACCTGTTGTCATCGATGTGAGCAGGATGTAGGTGTACATGGAACAGTAGGTTGTGCAAGTGTGATAATACATGGGTTGACAAAATGTATGACATGTGTCCCGAGATAGGGAGAGTGAGCAATGTGTAGGGGTGTGCTCATACCCCAGCTGCGCTCACAGTAAGTATTTGTCATGAGTGCTGTAGAGTGGTGCCAGGTAGGTGGACCATGGGTATGCAATAATGGGCTTAGGTGTGCAGGTGCTGGTTGGCAGAGATGTAGTAGGCCTGCCCAGTGGAATTCATTAATATTCCTATGTGGGCATAGCAGATGCCTATACATCCCAAACCTGAAGAGCACATCTACCGGATAGTTTGTAAACCATCAGGGGAATACATAGAGACCAAATCAGTGCCGTGTACCCGATTAGCATGGACGTCCATAGTTATGAATCAGAATGTAACAAGGTCCAACTAAACACTTTCAGAACTAGTGATATTAGGTGGACAGGTGGCGGAATACAGGTAATGACAGATGACAACATGTATGAGTCATAAACGGCATGTACCTCGACAAACGTGAATGAATACATATGCTCTATGACTGTCAATGTGTTTGGTTAATAGAACCAATCGTCTAAATGTGTCCCACAGGGTGTTATGCAGTGTTCCTGATACAGTATTCATTCTCCCCCCATTAGTATGTGAGGTCTGCTAGTGATGGAAAGTGCATAATTTGCTGACCACCTTAGGTAGATGATAGCATAATACCCGTATGCCTTTGAGGGACACACCCATCTGGGCAGTTGTGTCCTGCAAAATGAATGTTATGGCACATGGCCTGTGATTTCGGAAAGGAGGCCATATATTGTGTGTAGTGGTGTCAGAATTTAATTTGTTGTATCAGAAACAGCTACATGTAATAGGAAACAGTATTAGCAATTATAATACTACAAGAATAACCTTAACGTATGCAAACCGTGGAAGTAGTCAGTTTACAACTGGCTGTGGGTATGTGTTGCCTTGACACATGTGATAGCTCTACATATAGGATCTATAGGGCCGCCACCATTCTGAATGGCCAAAGTGGGACCTGATCTATAGAAATGTCAGACGAACCAGGGCAGAACATACCTACAGCCATGCATAGTACAGCAATATACATATCAGCACAAATCAAAGCGTAGTCTAGCAGCTGTAAAGTTGCTTATGCTACTACATATAACATATCAACGTGTCAGGTATAAAAAGACCTGTAACAAGCAACCACTACAGACACGTAGAATATGAGAATGTCCCCTAATTAGGACAGTTGCAATGGCTAGAGTATCATCACATCAGCTGCATTAACAAAATCATATTCACATGTCAACATTGCAGAGTATCGGTTCCCATGTATCAGGCAGATGGGAGCAGATCTTATGAGGAACACGCATATAATATGATTACGTCAGGCCGCCGAGTCCGTACAGTACAGTACAGTAGAACGCCTGCCGTCGCCAAATGGTTAGACATACCTGATACTGTAGTCATGTAGTCTGATGTAATACGCATCACAAGGGATCGCACACACCCAGCATGAGTGACAAATGTAAGCAGAAATGTTGGTGAGCGAGTGGCTGTAAGCGTGTTTGTCTACCAGTATGCCAGTAGTGCACTGTCAAAGAAATGTGGAGTCTAAATGGGTAAAAGGTGCTGTAACCAGAGGTCAGCAGTGCTTAACACTGTGCAAACCCACGCACAACTGCTCCCACCTGCTGGAATGTGCTTTACCCAGTCCGTATCCAAAGGCGTCGGTCTGTCCACAAACAAAGAACCTCCCTATTCACGTGTTGGTAGCAGTACCCTGCGCACATAGCTCATGTGAATTAACAACAGACCATGGCATATGTACAGACAATAGACCACACACACACCATGCAGCGCAGTCATCCAACCATATAGCAATGTACTGGCAGATATGTCCAGACCACTGGTGTATGCATGCCTGGCTGTCCTGTGTTTCACTGTGTGAACATGCCCAGTATGACTGTTACACATGTTGTGGACCGACATTACCGTCATACCATCATGTGTGTGAGCATGCCAAGTATGGACAACTGTATCGCATGTGTCACATGTCCAGATAGTCAGTACTGTGTTGCCGACCCCTCCATTCTGCACAGACAGGTGTCATGCTGTGTCTGCAGGGTAGCTAATGGTCATGTGGCATTGACAGTTGCTACATGTCTGCATAGTGTGGGGAGACATCCAACCGCATTCACAGTCCTACACAACACCGTGGATGGTGCACATGACTCACACATGTGTAGGTTGGACGGGGGCACAGCTAACAGTTGTACACATCTGCCGCTACTGTACTGGTATGCCAGGTACTCCATGTCAGTGTGTGGACCTACCTAAATTGCTGGTTGGAGGGATACCAGTGTATGTCAGATCCCAGCATTAAATACCACCACAGTGGTGTTGGATGTCCTAGCTTTCACAACCTACATCAAATTGCCTGGCCTGCTGTAGTCTGTGTGTGTCTTTGGGGGTTGGGGTCATTCATTGGGCATATCCATAGGCCATTGTATATCATTTGTCTGTATTGGTCCACACCTATCCAGCTGCATGGAATGTGTGTGGGCTGTACGGACACACATGATGTTCAGCCCATAATCTGCAGTGGGTTAGGACACCCTGTGTACTACTGGCCACCATTGTGACCCCCGTATGTGTTACAGATGTCATGCTGCCACTATGGACGTGTACTGTCTGCTGCCCTAACAGTCGGCCACCAAAGTCTCTTGTATGCTCACATACATACCATAGCAATGGGTAAATACACATTCTAATACAACTGCCAATTTTAGGTCGATAGACATACCCTGGGGGTGTTCTGGACCTGAGGACAGTGCTGGAGGTATGCCTATGTTGAATGCACACAGTGCATCTCCTATACATGGCCGAGCACAGGTAGTGTCATGTTTGGCATCCATTGTACTGTGTGGGTCAGAGAGGGGAAATCTGTGGGAACCTACTGTGTCAGTGCATATGCCTTGTGTTGCCTCTTTGCCAAGGGCAGGTCATACTGTGCACAGCCTTTCGCCGACTGGGCCCTGCTCAGGTAGTTCCTTCGCCAGGTCACACTGTGCCTGTACAGGCATTGGCAGTGGTGTTGGGCCATGTGGCCCTGCCCCATGCTGTTCCTGCTGCAACTGTTACTGCAGGATCAGAATGTGTAGCATAGCAAATACCATAACAAATTGTGTGCATGTAGCTAGTGAATACTGCAGGGCTCCACCAGATGTGTCCGGATACCAGAACCGTGAACTGAGCATCCCAAACACATGCTCAATTATATGTCTTGCCTGTGCATCCGCCTCATTATGGTGTGAGTGTTCAAGTGTGTGTGCATTGCTGATGGGTGTCATCAGCCACGGCACCAGTGGTTACCCAGCATCCCCCACTAGGACACTGTAGGGGATGTCCATATTGGCAAAGGTGTGGTACAGCTGTGTCAGAAGCCATATATCAGAATCATCATAGCTTCCAGGGCAGACAGCACACACATTCAGTCTAATGCCGTGGCCATTGCATATGGCCTAGCTGTTGGAGGGTATGCCCCTGAAGTGACTGTAGGCCCTACCCCGCTCACCGGGTGGTGCTTTGATGTGTATGTGTGTGCAGGCTATAGCACCCAGTACCCCACGGTAGTCATCCATGTGGTTGAAGAGATGCATATTGCTGGTCTACTAATCATGTGTGTTGAAGACATGTACGTGCTCATTAGCATGTATTGACATGGCATCTGTGAACTGGTGCAATACTCTGGATGCAGATGCCTGTGAGATCCCCATGATATCCCCAGCTGTGCTGTGTGAGGTACCTGTGGCTAGTATACCTAGGCCAACACATACCGTGGTATCCACTGTGATGGGTTTCCCTCGGCCTGTTTGATGTGTCAGGTGTGGCAGGCACAGGTCAACAAGCCGCTGTAGGAGGTCTCTGTCCACCCCATAGTGCTCCACCATCCCCAGCTCATGTAGCCCCTGGTAAGTCACCCTGGGTCTATAAAGTCTTATGTCACCCCAGTAAGGTATGTTCGGCAGCATACACATCCTCACTGCCCTCAGCCTCCTGCACATGTTGGTCCATGTTGCCTGCTGCAGCCCTTCTCATTTGGTTGGACTCTGTCATGAAATGTCCCCGCAGGTATACACCGGTGGTGTAGAGTGCGGAAGAAACCTGTGTGTATGCTGCTTGCTCACATTACCGTACTGTTCAGGTGTGGGCTGGTCATGTCATCTGCTGATTGTAGTGATCATCACCTGTTTGTGCAGCCTATACACCCTGACCACCCCACCACTGCTGTTGTCCCTCCCAATGTCACCAGGCAGGTATAGGCACACCCCTAGCTTAGGCGTGCTAAGGCAGAAGTACTCCCAAGGCACAGTTCTGCAATGTACGTACAGTATGCCTGACCCCCCTCCCATGCTGTCAACTATATTCGAGCCCTGCACCCGGCTAACTACACACATACACTCCAGGTATCTGCATCATGCCCTGGGGATAAATGGGATACACTATTGTCAACCTCATCTGCATAGTATAGTCTTCTAATGAATAGTTATATGACCCATACCGAACTTCCAGATTAATAACCACTGCTTAGTGTTGCTCAGATCCGTACATAACTGGTAACAGGTGCCTTACTATTACCATATTCAATGTCCCATGGTCTTCCTAGCAACAAAATGACCGGTGTCTACACAACTACAACCCGGGACCCTGCACACAACAGACAATGTGCATTACCACTACGCCATGGCAGATATACATACATCCCAGGTTATCACGTACAGATCATCTGGCACAAACATTCAATAGTGCTGATGTCCTCAGACATATATGTTTATATCTATGTCTATCTCTCTATATCTACATATATCATATATATTATTTGTATACATATATACATAGATATACATACACACATATACATGTACACACATATGTAGATATTGCATTTATACCACAACAGCGGACCACATGACAGCAAAGCATTAGACAGGCATGAAAAGGGAACTACATGTGCCACCTGCATCATGTAGTGTTGTTACTATCAAGGCATGTGTGTTCTGTTGGGTCACATGGGTCAGACTGTATTAAGGGTAAGAGTAGGGCTGCTGACATTTACTCACCGGACCTATTGGTGAATGTATGTGTTGACAGCCCAGTGTCTTGGCAGAATATGTGGGCTGTGGACACTATATAGGTCAGCAACAAAACACACTGACTACATCCTGCAGCTAGCCACCCACAGATACCAACACATAGGGTATAACTGCCAAACACACATACCTGCCATGCCTTGGAATTGAGCACCGACCTGTCTAGTCTGCCACACTACAGCATTACACAGTAACAGAATGTGCTACCGAGATTACTGGAACACAGCAATCCCAGAGGCATACTTCTAGGTGGATGACATCATCAGCAAAGGCAAAGATGCCTATAGGGAATGTATGGAGAGTGAGCCATCTGAAAGCATTACTCTGTCCCCAGGCAGCTGGAAACACACACACACACACACACACACACACACACACACACACACACACACACACACACACACACACACACACACTTGGCAGGGCTGGGAGTCGAACATACACCTAATTACCTTTTCACACTACAGCATTACGCAGTTACAGAATGCACTACCAAGATTACTGGAACACAGCCCTCCCAGAGGCATACTTCTAGGTGGATGACATCATCAGCAAAGGCAAAGACGCCAATAGGGAATGTATGGAGAGTGAGCCATCTAAAAGCATTACACTGTCCCTAGGCAACTGGAGACACATACACACTTGGCAGGGCTGGGAGTTGAACATACACCTAACTACCTTATCACACTACAGCATTACACAGTTACGGAACGTGCTACCAAGATTACTGGAACACAGCACTCCCAGAGGCATACTTCTAGGTGGATGACATCATCAGCAAAGGCAAAGATGCCGATAGGGAATGTATGGAGAGTGAGCCATCTAAAAGCATTACTCTGTTCCCAGGCAGCTGGAAACACACACACACTTGGCAGGGCTGGGAGTCGAACATACACCTAACTACCTTATCACACTACAGCATTACGCAGTTACAGAACGAGCTACCGAGATTACTGGAACACTGCACTCCCAGAGGCATACTTCTAGGTGGATGATATCATCAGCAAAGGCAAAGACGCCGATAGGGAATGTATGGAGAGGGAGCAGTGTAAAAGCATATTACTGTCCCAAGGTAGACGTAGACAAACACATGGCAGTGGTGTGAGCGTGACAACTGCCTATTTACGGAACACTATTACAACACTACACTGATACGAGATGTGCCACAGACAGTACACCCTTCAAGACAGTCCCAGTGTGTTCAATGTAGGAATCCATCCTGACGTGGGGTATGGACATCTGTTGCCTGGATGACCACTATCGCTATACAGGATTTCAATGGTCATGCCCATACACAGAGGCACATAACCGACACAAGGTGTCACTGGGCATGCTCACACACTTAGTAGCACACGTCCGTTTGGAATGTACTGTGTGTCCATCTACACAACGGCGTACTGGGCATGCTCACACACTTAGTAGTAGCGAAGGGCTGTCTTGTATGCTCATGGATTCTAAACACGGAAGGACACAGTGTGTCGATAGTTAACATTGTTAACACGAACGCTGCACTACATATATCTGACACCGGTCGTCAGTGCTAACTGTATAGCGTTCATGATCACAGCTGACAATCCAGATCCAACAATGGGGAATACAGACATATCTGCAGTGAGGAACACCTGGCATATGGCACAGTTGTGCACAATAGCACTACCACCGTATACCTCAGATACAGACATGTGGGCCATAAGACCATGACGGACCACTCCAGGTGATACTGTCCCCACGTACATGAAGGCCACTCACATGTACTGACCAGTACACACTCAAGAGCCATCACAGATGTCTCAGGTGCAGATCACAGTGGTAAATGCTGCATTCTGCTATGTAGCCTTCAGACATCACCATGTCCTTGGACCAGCAACACAAATCCATACATTACTACAACACCATGTTACTCATGACCAGTGGACTGTACATAGGTCTACAGCAACTGTGCAGACTACACATGTACTGACAGGGTTCCATCATGTGGTATGCAATGCAATGATACCACAGTTCATAACCAGGTCGGCTCTACACATAACATGGGCCCTGGGTCTTACACAGCTGTAACAGATGACTGTCGCTGTACACCAAAAAACACTCATGTTTGTATATGACATACATGTAATCACAGTGGCTATGTACATGGCCCACACACACACACAACGCATATGTACATAGCATAGCTTTTGCTGTCCTCCGTGCAGACAAGTGGCTACAGCAATCACACGCATGCACATGGAAGGTAGGTCCATGGCTGTTGCATGCTGACAGTACATAAGGTAGCAATGTTGACTGAGGTAACATTCTCTCTGTACTAGTTACCCATGACAACCAACATATCATGCAACAGTCCATGTGTCATGTATGTCATCACACATGTCCACCAATTGCAATGCATGCAAACATGGCTACATGACAGGAATGTAGGACCAACACACATGTACATGTAGTGGTGTGCATGCAGCTACCATGCATGTGCAGTAGCTGATGTATGTTATTTATCTGTGTCTAACTACAACATGCAGTTGCAATGCAGCCCCATCATTGACACCTGTATATGGAGAAATATGGACAGTACTGTAGGATGTACATCAGGTATGGATGGATGTGTGTACATAAAGTGGTGGTCCACCTTTACAGATGGATGTTTGCTGAAGACAGCTCACAGGTGTGTCACAAGCCATCCTACCATTACATGTGCAAACAGAACACTATGTTACGGTTACTTGAAGGTGAAGACATACAACCTACACAGCAGTCAGGGTGTTACTGAACTGTACATCACTTGACACCTGTAACACTTACATCCTCCCGTGTGCATATAGCAGCACAAGTGCTGAAGGTAGCGTTGGTACACATAATGCGGCCAATACAGCTGCATGTCTGTCAGACGTATCATCATATAGCAGGTGTATGATTCACAGTACTGCGATGTGTGTTTGCTTGTGTGACCATATATGCCACGTATGGTGGGGAATACATCCCAATTGTTACACACTCCTGTACACTGTTGTAGAGATCTGTACATACTGCAGTGTAGAAAGCAAGACGTAGGCAGGGGTGGTGTGTGTATCACACACATGTCAGCTATCTGTATGTGAATGACGTTTGTGGACTCCACAGTGTGTGTGTGTGTGTATGTATGTATGTATGTATGGCTGTCTGGTGCATGGAGTGAGGGTGTATGCTACCATACAGAACAGACAGGATCCCTAACCCCTCATGGTGATGCAGTCTACTACCCTGTTGATGCCATCGGTCTCAGCCTTACTGGCTACCTGTACACGTTCATTCTCTGTGTCGTGGCATGTGGGTGCACAGTACTGTGAAGGTGATTACCACATAGGCAGGGGTCCTCACCTTAACACTATTGAGTGTGCGTTCTCATCCTGTAATGTGACAGTGTATTACTGCTACACAGTGAGGCCTCATGCTATCAACTGGCCTCTAACGTTGACATCAGCCAGACCGCTGTGTAAACCCCCTGCACCATGTCACCATACCTGTGATGTGACCCGATATGGATGTCAAGTCTCTAGCCACTGTAGCCTATTAAACAGCTCACATACTTCTGGATCAGTAGATGTGTGGACATCTGTGGAATGGTAGCCTTTCTAACAGTGAGGTTGAGGCTATGTATAGCATGCTGGTATTGCCATACATGCCTCTGAGTACTCCACAGTTACACATGGGAAACTGCAAACACTGCTACTTATTGGCACATGCAAGTAGACCTTAAGGAGGGAAGCAGGGCATCATTACCAACATGCTGTTACTGTTGTTACCAAGACACATACTGTGAACATACACCAATGCACTCTAGCTACAAACACTGTAACGTAATGGCACATGCAATTAGACCTTAAGGAGGGAAGCAGGGCATAATAACCAACATGCTGTTACTGTTGTTATCAAGACACATACTGTGAACATATAACAATGCATTCTAAACATGTACTACATGGTATGTCTGGTGTGTGTCAACAGTACACAACAACTGTAATATACACTTCTCACTATTCTGTTCACCCTGTGCATCAGACCATATGAACATGCCCCTGCACCGATGGTGTGGATGACAGGGATGCGGCACAGGCATCATCATATGCACAGGGTGATAATGTTTGCCAGGGGCATAGGCTGCACCAGTGGAGGACATCATGTGTGTGGGTTAGGGCCGGTGATCTGATTGGACATGTGTGGTCATTATGCATGTGGGTGTTGCGGTGCCCTACAGATGTTTCTGCTGTGTGCGTGTATGTGTGCACACAGTTCTGCCATGTGTCTGGCCTACACAGGGGTATTATTGACAGCTCCAGATTGTACAGACCAGGATGTACAGCTTACTGTGTCCAGCCACGGCCACATGACCTGTGCCTGCCAGGGGTTGCACGGGCACTACCAGGCAGAGGTACAGATTGGCTACTGTCCAATGACACATGTCCACTGGAACTGTGTCCCCACTGGGAACTTCCAGGGCCATGTCCACATGGCCTGCTGTGTCCTGGTGTGGACAGCGCAGCACCGACTGCACTGCTACTGCTACCAGCACTGTGGGAGTGGGCATGTGAGGTGGCTCATTCACGTTGACCTGCACCAGGTGGTGTAGCTGGCCTACGTCCACGTGGCCTATGCCTCACTCCTACCAGATGTTCCAGCACAGACAGCTCACACTCACGGATTGCCATGCCACGGTCAAGGATTCCAACCATGTCACCCAATCGCCTGTCCAGAACATCAGCAATCTGCTGTTGAGCATTTGCCAATGCCTGGATGTTGTTGTTTAAAGAATGGATAGCAGCCCTCTGAAGCCTCTGCCCTTCTCTGTTCTGCTGTTCAGCATGTGCCTGTGCCACCATTACAGTCTGGAACATGCGTCTGGTGACACCGGCTGCTGCGCACTGTCCTGCAGGTGCATGTCTGCCAGAGGTCCTCCTATGAGCAGCACTGGCCACATGCCTATGTGGCACATCTGCAGTCATTACACTGACACCATGGTGTGGAGACACACCTTCTGTAGCCACCACACTTTCCTGTTCCAAGCTAACACACGCTGACTGTCCTTCCTCTATGGCCACTGGTGATGGGGTATATGTTGGCATGAGAACTGTGTGCGGGGAAGAGGAAGACATAGCTGGGATGGCAACCATTGGCACAGATTCAGCCCCTGACAACCCTGCCTGTACCTCATGCATATGTTCATCACTGCTAGTATCTGTGGGGACACTAACATCAGATGGACCGCAGGAGGGTAACGCACCTACATCACCTGTGAATGCAAAGAAAGACTCTACATTACAATAGACACACAGACACACAGACACATCATGCATGTGATTTGACAGACGGCATGCAGCATGCATGTGATACAGCAGACGGCATGCAGCTCAGACATTAATAGTGGTAGTTAGCATATCTCCCTGGGTTGCACACAACAGCAAGCAGGTGTCATATCAGAAGCCATGCAGTTCACACAATCATCAGACATTAATAGTGGTAGTTAGCATACCTCCCTGGGTTGCACACAACAGCAAGCAGGTGTCATATCAGAAGCCATGCAGTTCACACAATCATGGTAGTAAGCATGCATCCCTGTGATACACCATGTGGACCAGCACAGGTTAACAGTACACATGGCTAATGTGACCTTGACATTGACATGTAGTATGACATGTAATCTGCTGACGTGTGCATTGACATGCATATATGTCTGACACAATGGTGTCCTGACACATGTACAGTGGTGTAATGGGTATCACATTGCAGTGTTGTCTGTATGCCCTACAGTTAGAAAGCACTTTTAGCAGATGTGCATGAGCATTGAAGGGTAGTATGAGGCATCTACATTGCTATACAGTGTGTAATACACACACAATGCATAGCCATGACTGCATGCATACACATTACATAACTACTGTGGATTGTGACCCACATCGCTGAGGTGTATACACACTAAACCATGCTGTGTCATGTGACAGGTCACTGGAAGACCTATGGATGACACCCCTGCACAACTACTAAAATGTCTTAGCTGCCTGGCAACCGTGTCCACACATGGCAGACTTGTCAATACACCATGTCCCACATGACATTTATGTACCACACACACAAGGTGCATGGCTGACAGTGATGTCCAACAGCAGCAAGGGGAATGTACGGTATCTGTGGCCTGATGTGGTGTCTATGTCTTTGGAAGCTGTACAGGTGACTACTGTCATGCTATGACACAGTCATGATGTTCAACACATCTTATATGGTCGAATTAAGTGACACCTCCACAAGCTGTGCACAGGCTTTTAGGATGTCCAGTGTTCCACATCAACTGTATAAACATTCAACAAAGGCTATAGTTGGACCATGTGTGGACAATGTGCAACAAGGTGTATACACATCACATCTACTGTGTGGCTACATGTCTCTGGCCATCCTCCATGGCCATGTGTGAACATGTGTTGGCCAAATGTTTGTGATGGCTGTCTATCTCACATGTCTGTGTTGTCCCATATGACATACACCCATAGATGTCAGATATGTCACTGTCCACAGGGTTATGCAGACAAAGGGTTGTATGTTTGGTATGTATTATGGGATAGTGAGACAATATTGCAGCCGGAACACTACATGTCTGGGACTTGTCAGATGGCACATCACAATGTGTGCACCCATTGCAGGGGCATATTACACAATGGTGAATCCTGTGGGCTGCCCATATCCCAGCTCACTGTGTGGTACTGTTTGCGTACCACACATGTGTTGTTCCAATGTATAGTACATATGCCTACATTGAACAACACCTCTGCCATTGTATGCACAGTTGTCCACACATCTAGCAATGACAGATACTGTGGTTTCATGTCAGTGTTTCATTTAGTTTGTATATATTGCACATGGGTAGCCAGTGTGCTTGATGACAGATGTGACCTGTATATCATGACTGGACCATACATTATGTGTACATGTGTTAACTGGCCACATAGCAAATAGATATATGCATTAACATGCCTGATACTGATAACTGTCTCACCTGCAATGGACTGTTGTCTGTACGGCACGCCAGAGGTACCTGTATAGGAGTGACACAGCAGTTTGAACATTATCCATGACTGTATGACAGCTACAGGGTGCACTGTGCATGTTAACACATTTGCCTGTACAATAGCATATAGTATGCACATGTGTGCATACACAGGGTAGCATACTATAGTATGTGGCATGTGTGTAAACATACCTTGCATATGATGTTACATTGCATATTGTACAGTGACACATGCAACTAAATGGGATATAATAGTCATATGTGCAGTAGTGACTTACCAGGCAACTCCAGGCTCAGTGGTTGGGAGACACCCACCTCCACGATGGCAGCTAGTGTTTGTGGATGCTGTTCTGAGGGTGTCCCCAGGTTGGCCAGTAGCTCCTCGGTGGGTGTGAGTGGGGGCTAGGTTGGTGGCCCACCACCTGTTCCACCTTGTTCCCTGGTGATTGCATTGACACGCTGTTTCGCATGTCATATCAGGTCCGTGCAGTGTCTGCGCACCTGCTGGTAGGTGCGGTTATGGCCACCCACATCATTAACCCTCCTGCGTAGTTCCTGCCACAGGTCATCCCACTGCTGGGCATGCTGTGGCACATGGCTGAACAACACCTCATAGTTATCATGGAGGTACGGGATGAGGGCATCATCCTCCAGGCAGCTATATGCTGGCAGGCGTGAACGAGGCATTATCTGGAAGACATAATGATGGAGAAAGGTCACAGTATCACAGAGATGTACAGAGATACAGCTGCACATACATTTGTATTAAATCTAGTACATATGAACAGTTATCTTTGCAAATCGTCATGACACTGACACGACTGACATGTTTGTGTCACACACATGTAACACCCGTTGTGCATTAGATATCATCACCATATATGTGTGTCACCTCATTACATTGCTCATACTCGATGTGAATGCTGTCTTGATGTGGGCATGTCTGTTTGCCTGTACTGGTGTTCTTACCTATCAGCACATGCCTGGATGTGTCCACAGTAATGCTGTTGACCTTGATGCTGTGTATATGTCACATATCAACACATACACTGCCTTAACAGACATGAGCAATGACAATGCACACATGCGCATGGAAACCTTTACATGCATGTGTTTTGCCATATACATCTACACGGCACTGTACAGCTGTTCAACATCCTGCCACGTATCGCCTGTGTTGCACATGTGATACACATGGGACAATGGCTAGCCAGAGGTTATTTGCAGGGATGGTTATCAACTATAGCATGTACGGGCAAGGTTTTCTAGCTGTATCCATCAGCCATTTTGCCACCGCTAGGTGCATTAGTGCCACATTACTGATCCAGACAGTTAATGATACATCTACCATGCGGTCATCGCACCATGTATGACAGAGATGACATGTGCAGCTTTGATGGACAGGGTTGCATGGTATGGCAGGAGTATGTAACATGTATGGCACAGGGATCTGTCCACCATGTGGCGATCCTTGCAGTAGGATGGTGGCTGTCCATGACGTATGTCTTTCAGATCAGGATATGTACGTTTAGCATGTCCAACATCACAGTGTAGCATATGTCTTTATGTAAGGTAGCCAGCATACTGCATAGTGGAGGTGAGGATTGTGAAGGCTGGTATCGCCCATCCACGCATGGCCAATACCCATTAAAGGTAATATGTGATCCGATATTGGTCACCCGAGTGCTGAGTATGCCTGTCCAATGATCTCCATGCTCATGGATGGCACCCTGTCATGACATGGGTGCCTCGTATGACTACCTAATAGGCCTGGAGACGTCACCAGCTCAGGGAGGTGAACTGCACAGCACCATCCCTTACACACAGTGTCCATAATGTTGACCACTGCCTAGGTGGTAGTTAATGGGTACAGGGTTATTCACCTAGTGGTGACAATGCTATTATCAGCTGTCAGATTGTGTACATATGTCACGCACCTCACCCACAAAGCCCATTCTGTATGTTTTCCACAACACTGAGACAGCTATTGCTCCTAGGTCATGGCCATTCACATCCTTACATATGCAGATGCCTCCCATTTGTCTGTGTGGTATGGGCTACAATGAGGGGGGAGTACAAAACATTAACCCTGTTTTACTGTAGCTGCCACTGGTGTGATATGAACATGTCTCTCAGACACCTTTTATAGTGTTGCTTCTGTCAACAGGCCACTGGTAGAACACTCCTGTGACATATGAAGGTACATCTAGTATACTCAATGTAGCTGGAACACAGTATGGGTGAAGATGTCCTATGACCTGTCACAGGTATGCTATGCAGTGTGAAATCATCCGTACTGTCATCTACATCTGTACTGCTAGCATCTATGTTGATAAAGGTTCATAGACTTGCAGACCATACTCAGCAGGGTAATAGTGCAGTGCCTCCAATTATGACTGGCGTCTCTGCTTGTGGGTTGCAGTGGGTTTATATTATCCAACACCCTATCTGTATTGCATATTCATGCTCAGCACTTGTTCAGAACATGTAAGCACTTCATGAGCTTCTAATTAGTATAGCACCCATTCCAACTCATTTCTTACAAGTACACTGTCTGTCCTTACATTTCCAGCTTGCTTACAGTATAACAGCTGTTGTACACACATAACTCACATATCTTGTGAGACATGGTTGAATATACAGGCATGTCAAAAGTGTCACTTACCAGTGTTATTGCCTGTCAATATGATGAATATGGCAAACATGAGGCAATAGAGCAATTGTCTCATGTATACAGTCAATGCTCACCTCCCAACATATGACACTACAGCCTGTGGGAGATGCACATATGTAGCCATGCTGGGGTTAATGCTCTCACCAACCCAGACTGAACCTGACATTCATGTGGGGACATTTAACATTTCCAACACATCCCTCTCATCACATAGTCTCACTAGATCTCCACCACCACAGGCCACACATAGTATGACTACAACATTTGAAGAACCTCTCCATACTCTCTGTGTAGATGACAGAGGGAGCACCCATCACCAAACACAACACCAATAACTTATAGCCCACAGACTCATATGTGTCCATCAACTACAGCCAATAGGGTGTCATAACATACCCAACACACCGGTCATAGGTGACTCTGTGGGTGGTCACACTGATGTCCCACTCAGCAGGCTGTACAAGGCGATAGTCACTTACATCTAGCTGTCGGGTAACAGGATCTGCAACATAACCTATGCACCCATGCCACACCTCACCAGGTACGATTTGACTGTCATTCTCCATGTTAGTGTGACTGCCCTGAGATGTAACTTCCCAGACTACATGTGCAGGGACATGCAATAGCTCTCCGGTCTTGTAGCCCAGAGGGTATCGCCCAAGCCCTGAGAAGCATTCTGCATTCATCCAGACTGATACCACTGTACAACCACTGAATGTTTCACTTCAACAGTTGCCTATGCTTCTGCTGTCATTCCACAGGCATCCAGTATCTGTCTGCTTTGAATGACATGGTCAACAAAACACGATGCTTTGGCACAGATGACCTGCACCTGTCAGCCCTGGGAGTACAGATAACATGTAAGGCTCTTGCTGCTCCTATACGGCCTGTCTTGGACAGTTTCCAATAACATTCTCCACCAGAACAGGAACAGGCAAGCAAAACCTGGGGTACTGTTACTCAATGCTTGACATCTTCATCTCTAACGCACTCAGGCGAGGCACTCCTTATAATGGACCACTTCGATATCTCTGCAGTGACTGGGACCTGCCTCTAGGCTCCGGAGAGCACACCTGCACTGACGGGTTACACGCAGACCACACCTTTCAGTCATGTAACCAGGACCGGAACACTCTCGGCAGAGGTGTGTCCATATTTCACAAGGATGTACACACCTCCAGGCTGGTTCCTTAGCACAATGCATCAGAGGTGATCCACATGCAACTAACTGTGGCCAGAACTGCTATACTTGCTACAGATTCAACAGCATACCCCACGGTTACCGGCCCTCATTTCTTGGTGTACTGGACAGCAGGGTTCAGACAGGTACTACTGATGTGAGACTGACAATACCCCACACTTAACTGGGATACCTACTCATGTACTGACATATTAGGCCAACGCTTTCTGGGATTCATAACCTCCACTCGGCTGGGTCAACCCATACACACCACCACCAAGACCAACAATATCCTAGACATGGACATTACCAACATGTGACTGGTGTTCCACACCTGGAGTTATCCCCTCATTGGTAGTTTCCAAACATATGCTAATCACCCTTGTTATCCACATCCTGGCACCACACCCTTCACGGAATACACAGTACAAGATTTCTACAACGCCTACTTCAGACATCTTATGACAGCAGTAGTAAACGTCATGACACCCGTGCAGATGGACAATGCACTTACAAACGCTGAAACATACACCAGTGCACTTCATTAGCACTTACACGACTGCATGGATCATGCTATCCCACACAGAGCCATGGTGGTACCCACCACATAACAGACTCCACTCTGGGGGTCCAGTTCCATGGACATAATGTACAACAGAAGGTGGAGGCTGTTGTAAAGTGGAGTACAATCCCATGGGTGGGGTAGCTCACTGGTCAGCTTCAGTAGGAATCCAGGATCCCTTATCACATCCTCCAAAGCTAGCTACATAAACATTACTGTGACACATTCCAAGGACTATCACAAAGCATTATGGAGGTATGTCAGTACTCAATGGCAATACCCACATCTGCTCTGACATACGACGGTTAGGCAGGAACATTACAGACCGACTGCTATTGGCAGCATCCTGGTAGATAGGTTCAATGCTAACTTTACACCCTCTCACTCCCTACAGGGCCAAAATCCATACAGGAACAATGCAGAGTCCCTGCGGTCACAACTACGCAGTTCCAACCTGCACTCTCTAAGGCCTGGAACACAGACTCCATGTGACCGTCCAACATCTCAGGCTGTGATTTACACAAACCTCAGAACGACATGGCTCCCCACTTGGCCACCAGATTCAGTAATAGCCTTGTATCAGACATTGTGGCCCCTGAGTGGTGCACAGCAACAGTCATCACACTCCACACAGGTGGCACCACAATGTACCAGAGGGACTATTGCCCCATAGACCTGACTGGACTGTTCTGCAAGGCTATGGGGTACATCATCATGGAAGTCATTCACAGAGACATTGGTGGGCTCCAGACCTTTGATGCCACCCGGGTTGGATTTGTTAGGGCCAGACCATGGCTCCTACACCTGGTGGACTCCTTTGATACAGTTACCAGGGTAGTTGATGATGGTAAGGGGGTCCACACAGCCTACATTGTCCTCTCATTGACTTTAAGCACCGTTCTCCATTCTGGTATTGACAACATACACATCCACCTGCACACCGACCCCTACGTCTCGGGATGTTATGCAAAGTGGCTCACGGACAGGACCCACACAATGAGGGTAGCATACCGTGGTACCTACTGTAATTCAGTTACACTTGGCGTACCACAGTCCTCGGTCATAGGGCCCCTCATGTTCGGTATATGCTTCCCTGAGGTACAGGCTAGCACAGAGGGACTTTCCCTGAATAAGTTTCCAGACGACTGCAAACAAGGAGCCATGATTGATCCACCAGCTGATACAGACACCCTCCATAAGGGTGTCACTGTGATGGATACCTGATGATGATAACATGGCCTCAAGCTGCATGACACAAGGTGCATAGACATCCCCTTTGGATTACACCAATCACCCACTGACTATCACATAGGTGGTAGTCCCCTACATACATGTGACATTATATGGGATCTTAGTACACACGTATATAGCACCCACTCCTCTGATAACCATATTGCCAATGTGGCGTGGATATCCTTCTACGTGGCCACCCTTATCTGTAATGGGTTTGTAGCTGGAACAAAGGCACCCATTGTACCTTTATACTCCTGACGTATGACACACGTTCAAGGATACAACACCCCTTTTGGGGTGTACCTTACAGAACAGCCACAGATTTACATACCACAACATTAACACACCATGAGGATTATTGTCCTCCAAAGGATGACGTATGTGGCACAACTACGGACACCAAGACTGTACACATTTGCATACTGCATACTCAGGGGTGACCTCTGCTGAGCATACAGGGCCCATGTCCACAACAATATTGATGAATATACTCCACATAAGCAACATAAGCAAAAGCCACTGAGAGCAACATGCTCATGGATATGTGCACAAACGCAACGATGAGAGGGACGTGCTTGAGGGATACATTCCTGAACCAGACACTCACCATGCTTTGGAACATGATTCCTATGTACATCAAGCAGGGACACTCACTAGCACTCTTCATGAGATACCTCGATGGGTGGATGGGAGACACACATGTACACCAGGGATCACTGCAGTGGCTGTACTGTACACAGGTGCAGGTAACACATGGCTCTGCTGTTCACAGACAGGACACTACCCTAGGGAGGTGCCGCCGGTGAAAACACTGTTGTTGGGCTTACACATGGACTTGGCCGGACAGCATAGTACCTCACTATGAACCTGTGAAGCTATTACATGTCCTTTGTGCATGGATAATTGAGTAGCTCTTCCATTTCAATTAGCTATCATGCTGTTACACTGTCCCGTGACTACAAGCCATATGTATCCTGTTATTGTGTATTGTACATGCCAATAGACATACCTTTTGTTTGCATGGTATAACAGTTATGCTGTGTAAACTATCTGACATATCTACCTACAGTACTGTACATTACACATATTTTAAACATTATCCCATAATGCAAAGCATACTTGCACAGCAGGACCACCTTAGGCATGTTATTCTCATTATATGCCCATACACATGCCTACTGTGACAGTATATCAACATATACTATCCCCTGCTATGGCATGTACTTGTTGGACAAACTGTACCACTGACAGTGGGTGGTGTGGAATTGTTGTGTTTAAAGCCCTCATGTAGCATCCCTTGTGGTGTATGAGATGTTTACCTTATGGCCCACAGCAGGACACACAATTTCTACAAGTGTTATTATGCTCAACAAGACATCACTACATAATACCTTTTCCCACTTTATGCATTGTGTACACTTTAATTAATACAAAACAGGCTCTACATACTGAGTGTTCTACATACCCTGTTAGCGTTCTGAGTCTTCGTAAATATCTCCCTTACACCTTTACTGTTTAAATGGTTCTATGGTATGAGCATACGGTTTGAATGTATTGCAAGGCATCCTTATATACGTTGATACCTGTAACATGTGGTATCCTGCCTCCATTTGGTGTTCCTGAGTAAATTATTACATGCACATCAGCTGTGCAGCTACTCCATTCACCAATTATGTGGCAACAGTGGGGTATAATTGAATTCTCCACTTGGATGTTGCCCTTTTGCCCTACCTTTGGGGAGACGGCCTGTATGTGTTTTGTTGTGAGGAATTGCAACTGCTATCGGATATTTTGAATTCATGTCCCCCGTGGATTGTGTGTGACGGCTAGAGTATGTGGTTCTACATGTGAGTATACCTGTCATCTCAACAGTCTGATAAGGGACTACTGCAAACAAAACCTGTAACATCGCCGTCTGTTCTATTATACAACAGCTACGATTTCATATGGCGCCATTACAAATGTGTCTCTCACAAGGTATGTTAACGCTTCTGCAGATGTAATTGAGTGAGTGGATGTTTGTGATGTTATTACAGTCTGTATTGCAATTGTTTTGGGTGTGGGGAAGATGTAGGTGGGTGTACATAGCATATACAGGTTTGTGGGGACTGCATTTCTACATATTCCTTATATGTGTGTGGGCTCCTTCCCTAATTGAAGACCTATCATTTAGTAGACTGAAAGTATGGTTGTTACGGGCTTATACATTGAGCCATTGTTAATTGGTTTCTATATAGCATGCAGGTGATGTTGATACTTCAATACCACCGGAAATACATCGATATGTAAGGGAATGTTACGAAATGACAGCTGTCTCATGTATTTCTGTCACAGATATTTGCACTCATTGCAGTTGTATTGGTGACTGAACCTCTTTGGCATGGGTTGCCACCTTTTCAAATGGCCATAGTGGGACATTTGCAGGACACACATTGGTGTTTACAGGCCGACACATACCCACGGTCAGTACACAGGATAGAACATACTTTTATCCTGAATACATACTTATTCTTGTAGCACTTTAGCTACTTATCATGTTTCATGTAACATTTATGTATTTTAGATACAGGCATAACTATTTAATGCAGCTATTACATAATATATGGGACATAATTATGTCCTACAATCTCAGACATTTGCCCTTTTTAATATTTTTTGTCAGGAAACAACTGCCCAGGGTGGGGCTGTCCCTCTTAAAGTGGGACAGGTGGTAACCGTATGCTTACGGCCAGCTATGACCACACCTTCCATAATGATCTACCTCCGAGTTAGCACTAACAGACACACGATGCAAACACACATACACACATTACAGTCCCATCGAAATGCACACGGCACCCTCAGCACACACATACACAGACTACAGCAATCACAAACACAGTTGAACACAGTACCTACCTGGACTGCAGCACCGGCAGCGATAACTAAATGTCCCTTAACTTCGTGATAATATTACTCTCGGTTCTAGTGTTCCGGTACTGTGGTCTTTCAGTCTTTAAGCCTTGTGATTACGTGTGTCGGTATGTGACACATTCGATAGCTGGCAGTATCCTATTTATTTGTATCTCCATGGTTGTGTACATGTCGTTGACCTATCTATATATTTGCAGATATAGGTGAATACGTATATATCAACATATATCTCTCTATCACCCTTTCTATCCCTATTATATATATATATATATATATATATATAGAGAGAGAGAGAGAGAGTGAGTGCGGAGAACACACCTTTCGTTGTGTACATGTTGGTGTATACTGTTTCCTGGACTCCGCACGTTTGTGTTTTAACCTGTCACAATACACACCTGCCGTTGGTACATCTCGGGTAGCTTAGTGTTAGGTGATTGTGTACATGATTGCTTGTTCTACTCCTGGCAGTGGTCGTTTTACCCTTCAGAGCAGGCACTATTAGTACAGGGGTGAATAATGCTAGTTTCACTTGTTCTGGACATCGTTGACCGTAATCTGCGCGATATTCAGAAAAGCTTAGCCCTGTTTCGCGCATATCTGTATAGTCATGTTTAAACGACACTTACCAGCACTTGCCAATGCATAATCCCGCTGACATGTGCTAAACCTGATCTGATGACCTGCATCCAACATCCATTATTCATGCCTTCGGGATTACGTAACGTCCCTTGCAGGACGTGGGACCGGGAACATGCACAACAGTCAGTGCATTTACCACTTGGGCATCTGGGATTTGTACACGGGTTATGGTGTTTTGTATGTGGACTGTACTATGGCTGTTACTCCATACTGCAATCAAATGTGTAACTTAGTTAGTTTACATATGGATGAGACCTATTAATGGTATGTCCAAGTGATGTTTAATGGTTGTGCTCCAGCATTGGGAATGTATGTCACAGTGAGCCCCACACTGTAATGTGCTACACCTTCATACAACCATAGGTGGAGCATGCTGGGGTGACAGATACCTGTCATGGGTACTCCCCATGCTTTCCCACTACATCCCTGATTACATTATATGGAGCCCCTCATTAACACACCAGGGAAGCCATGCAGAGTGTGTGGGGAACAGTGATTACACACATGGATCCCGCAATTGGCTCTTCTCCACTGAGGGACAGTTGGTTAATCAATGTGGTGGCAACAGCAGACACTGTTTGCCTCGGTTGATGAATGGCCTCTGACAATTGGGCATGTACCTACTGATGTACCTAGGAACCTATACATACAGTATCAACATATGCTGTTAGGTGAGTGTACTGTTCAGGTGTTGACATTCCTTGTTCCAATAGCTGTTGTGTGTGCAATCTTTGAGGGCTGCCTATGTAGGATTCACACAGTAGGCCACCTATATATTACAATTTACAGGTGGTCGTTTGTGTGTGCCATCCAGTTTACTGTGTGTGCAGGTGGAGAGGTGTGTCAGTCCATAGGGGCCTACACTGTCAGTGTATGTGCTATATGTTCCCTCTTTGCCAAGGCGTGGGCATATTGGGCATGCCTCCGTCTGCCTACTGGGGCTGGCACAGGGTGTTCGTGGTCTGAATCCCTCTGTGCCTGTGATGGCATTGGCAATTGCGGTGGGCTGTGAGGGCCTTCACCATTATGTCCCTGCTGCAGCTGTTTCCACAGGATCATATTATGTAGCATGGCACATACTATGAAGATGTGGGCACACGTGCCTGGAGAGTACTGCAAGGCTCCACCAGATATGTCCAAGCAATGGAACCGTGATTTCAGCATCCCAAACACACGCTTTATGATGATTCTGGTTTGTGCATGTGCCTCATTATGGCGTTCTTGCATGGGTGTGTGTGCATTTCTGATGGGAGTCATCATCCACGGCTCCAGTGCATAGCCAGCATCCCCCACAAGGTGGCCATGTGGGATGTCCCCTCTGAAAAATACCTGATACAGCTGTGAGGCATGCCAGATGTGGGAGTCATGGTTGCTTCCAAGGCTGCCAACACACACATCTATAATAATGCCCTGGGCATTGCATACGACCTGGCAGTGGATGGAGTGGTATCCCTTGTGGTTTATGTAGCGCCTACCATGTTCACCGGGTGGTGACTTGATATGTATGTGCGTGCAGTCTATTGCACCCAGTACCTCTGGGTAGTGTGCCACATGGTGGAAGAGATGCATATTGCTGGCCAACTCCTCCTGAGTTCGGGGGAAGTATATATATGCTCATTGGCATGTGGTAACATGGCATCCAGGAACTGGTGTAGTACCCTGGATGCTGATGCCTGTGAGATCCCCATTATATCTCCATTTGGCCTTTGAAAGGTACCTGTGGCTAGTATTTGCAAGCTTACACATACCTTCCTGTCCACTGGGATAGGTTCCCCTCTGTTGTTTCTGGATCTCAGGCATGGCTGGCACAGCTCAACTATTTGCTGTAAGATGTCCCTGTCCACCCTGTAATGCTCTACTATCTCCAGATCATGTAGCCCCTGGTAGGTTACCCTTGGTATGAACACTCTTCTCCTCCTCCGGAGCCTGTGGTGGTTGTCAGCATCATCCTCCACAACACCTTCAGTCTCTAACACATGGTGATGAATCACAGCTATGGCAGCTCCCAACATGTACATTGTAAAAGTTCCCCGTCTGTTTACACCGATGGTGCAGTGTTTGGGAATACACAGGTGTGTGTGAGGTGCCTTCACACTTTATACTATTGTGCTGTGAACACTGATGATGTCATAGGGTGTGTATGTACCATCGGAGCTACAGGGTATCTTATGTGTTTTGCCACAGGTACTGCTATTGTGGTGCCTTTGGTGTTGAATTACATTTGGCAGCTGTGGATTACCTCTTGCTCTTCCCTTAACATTTCTTAACATTTCCCCTCCCATTTTCTGGCATGCATCCAGCAGCCTACTTTCATTTGTACTTTCCAAAACCTGGCTTACCTTACGAAATGTGTTCTATGGCCGATCTACTGCAGGTTTGCTTTGCTCTGCTATGACAGTTCTCTTTTCTTTGCAATCCGACACCTCCCCTATCCTGTTCTGCAGGTTGCTGTGAGCAGACTTGTTAGCTGCCGTCGATTGCCCACTGTGAGTTAATAGGTGTTAATTGCTCAGTTGTACTCCAATTACTCTACTGCGGCATTTCCTTATTTTCTTCCCCTAACCTTCCTATTTGAGCTATGGTGCATGGCGCGTGCGTCCCCTTACCGGGTTTTGGGCACATTTTCATCCTCATACACATGCGCTTTCGGGCATCATATGTGCTCTCAGCTAAACGATGCTATACCTACATCCCCACCCCTATCCTGCGGCTTTGCTTAGTAACAGGCAGGCCGGATTTGCATTGCTCCAATGTGCTTACAGCTACGGTGGCACACCCCACTGCTAATGTCATGTATACCACCAAACCATTCCTCGGTGTTGTAGTGCTGCACCGTATGGTACATCCTTAGTCTGGCGGGACATTTGCGATTCACTATTACTTGCCTCATTTGCATAATATTGACTACTAATTCATAGTTACCGTGCCGAACACTGTCACAGACCCTTAGCAACCCTTGAAGCTTGGTTGTGGTGTACCATGCATACCATTGAGTATTATGGTGAAATCATGATTTGTATTACATTGCGATTTTATGACATTTGTGTATATTTTCCTTGTGTTCCCATTTGCGCACACATGCCCTGCGGTTGTACTTTGCGTTACTGTGGACATGACATTAAATGTTGTTTTTTAGGTGTTGTGCATCTTTTCTTATGCCATTGGCTGTATATTTAGCCATTGGCATATGTTAACTTTGTAATACGTGAGTCTGGTCCGCTTTCATAGCTCCGATGTTTTGTTTGGAAAAACATAAACCGTTTTTTTTTTGGTTTACATTTCTGTGGGCTCACGCTACACCTGCACCACTTCATGAATCGCTATGTACCTTCATTTGCATGGTGCAGTACCGCACATGGGGTGATTAGCATACCTGAGCCGAGGGCTGCGCACATCTGGCGTACGCTGGTAGTGCACGTGGAATTGGATCGTACCTGAATCGCTCGGTGGCCATATTTGGCATTATACCGCCTATGCTATGCCTGCGCCTGGAGCAAGCTTCATGAATCCCGGGGACAGTGTGCAAAGCCTCACAAACAGGAAATTATGCAGTGTAGGAAGGAACAGAAACCAGTAATCTCCATGCTAGCAGAAAACAACTTAGGCATTGTTTGACCTAACAGGCGAAGTTGAAGGTATGCTAAGAACTGTCCCTACCAAGGCACACTGGTACCATGTGCTGTGTGTTACATTTATGTTGCATGTTTTTAAGGCTCTAGGAAAAAAAAGAGTTAAATAACATTGTTTTCTTTCTAGGAAATTAACTATTTTTCAGTAGAACTAAAACAATTATTGATGTTCAGTGAAACACACTACTTATATTACTTTTATGTTTCCTTCTTAACTAGTGGATGTGCATCTGGCTCACCAACTCGAATTGCTTATACAAAACATCACCATGATCATATTCTGCCTGGTTGTTATTAGTGCAGTGTTCCCATGGTTCCTTTTATCTGTTTTGCCACTGTCTCTTCTATTCTGTGCTGTGAACAGGACTACCAGGTAAAGGATAAGATCTGAGTATACTGTGTAAATGTTTATCACCTGTAAAAGGATTTAACACCTATAAAAAGGTGTTGCATATGAATGTGTATCTGTACATCTAAAGCATACTTAAGAATCCAGCATGTCATATTTACTTTATGGACCACTTGTTAGGTGAAGTTGAAGTGGCAGGCCTCTGGGCCTCATGTGAGAAACACCACTTGAAAGTATTTCCAGCTTGTTAATCAAATTAATAAATATATTCTAGGGAGGGAGGTGCTATAAGGTATTATACCACTAAAAGACAGACAATTTACAGATGGCTTGATTACAAAAAGGATAAAGGTAAATCATGATTGCACAAAACACCTCAATTATACAACGACCCCCCCCATTAAATATTCAAAAATGTGCACGATGATTGGTCAGCATGCACATTGTAAATCAGAGTTATAGTAATGGAAAAAGGTCCGTCGCCGACTTTTTCCATTACTATAACTCTTTTTTTTACAGCAACGGAGAACGCAAGATCTCCGTTGCTTCACACTGTCTCGCTATGTTAAACTCATTTAACATAGCGAAACAGTTTTTAAAAAGCAACGGAGATCTTGCTTTCTCCGTTGCTTTTTTCAAAACTGTCTCGCGAGACAGTTTTAAAAAAGCAACAGATATTCTCCGTTGCTTTTTTTAAAGCTGTCTCGCTATGTTAAACTCATTTAACATAGCAAAACAGTTTTTAAAAAGCAACAGAGATCTTGTTTTCTCCGTTGCTTTTGCCCACAGCTCTGATGTACTGCGTAGGCATGCGCATGCGCAGTACATCATAACTGCCGCAGAATACCAGACAGCTGCGGAAATGCAGCAAGGAGGCATTATACAATGCCATTATTTAAGAAAAGTTATTTTTTTTTCTTAAATAATGTCATTGTATAATAGCAATAACCCACTTATGGGTGTGGGTAATGCTGGATTTACCCACAGTTGGCTTTGTTTGGCCACTCAGGCTTCGCCCTAGTGACCAAACCACACCAACCGTGGGTAAATCCAGCATTACCCACACCCAGGCGTGGGTTATTGCTATAATATTATATGTCTTCAAGGCTTCTATTACTTGGAGAACTGGATTTCTGTTAAGAAACATTAGGTCTACAAGTTGCTGGTTCAGCTGCAATATAGATATTTGGAAGATCTGGAAGAACCTGCTCATCTCAGGTAAGAACCTCTCTGGCACCCCCTTTTCTCAAGTTTGATATTTTATGATACTGGGTAAGTGAGTATATAAGCATATTGATTTAGACAGTTACAGGGCTGCCTTGAGACTGCCCTCTGTGTATTCGTGTAGCCATTTTGAGTTGACTAATGTCATCTCAAAGATTGGACTATGTGTCCTGTGTGAGTATTCTACAAAGGCTATTGGTGCAGTGGACCTTTTCCTTTCTGCACCTCCACTCTAAACAGGCTATAGGCTCAATGAGACCAGTCCAGTTTACAAACAGATAAGTAATAAACAAAATCTTTTCACCAGATGCACAAGATATATTAATGACACTGAGATAAGGACATTAGCAGGGAGGATGTGAGCTGGTTTTAAAAATGCTATTTTTTCCTTCTTAATATAACATCCAATGTGCTGCAGTCACCTACTGAGAGCTCAGGGTGTGTCAGCCCTTCTGTAAGAAACATTTGTTATGTAGTTTCCTGAACTGCTTTGTTTAATTTCAGTACTTTTTCTTATATCCCAATGATTGAAAAACACGAGTCATATATATTTAAAAGTATTACTTTTGTGAGCCTACATTGTTACTTTGGAAAATCTCAGTATTTACTTATCAGACTTACAAAGTAGATATTTTTCTCTAAGATGTATTTATGCAAATTGTACTTGGAAATGCAAGTATTAACACTACAGTTCAAAACCATCAATTTTACATTGCACATCCTCACTTATATTACAACTCCCAGTTGCAATCCTGGCCATATATTATTACTGAGAAAATCATAGTTTTCAGTATGTGGAACTTTTGTGATAATATGATGTCTTTGTTCTTTAAAACCTTACCCACTTTGCCATAACTTTCCTTCCAAGATGTAGACATCTTAATTTCATGGCTACATTCATCACCTTGAAAGATTTTTGAGCCCATAAGAATAAAATCTGCTACCTACCTCCACTTCTTCTCTGTGTGTTTGCAAAGTATTGATTAGGCTACATTATATAATTATAGCTTTTGTGATGTTAAGCAGACAGCCACCTTTTGCTCTTTCTGCTTTCTCCTTCATCAACAAGCTCTTCAGCTCTTTTTCACCTCCAGCTATCAGAGTATTATCATATGTTTATCTGAAGCTGTGTATATTTCTCTCATCATTTTTTTATTCCATCATCTAATTAATCTAACCTAATATTTTGCATGATGTATTCAGCATATAAAGTAAATAAGTAGGGCTCAGTTTACAGGTGCTGCTCAGCATTTGGTGACTTTAGCCAGAGGTCTGGACTGCATCTGATCTGAAATCCAAGGCATCCGCTGCAATGAACTGGAAAAATAAGTACATTTTAAGCCTTTATTGCACATTGAGAACTGTATTTAATTGAAGTGCTGTCTCATTTTTGCTGTTGCGTCTGTTTTTTTCTGCACTTTGTATTTTCAGTACTACTGCCTTTTATAGCATATGCTAGCTTCAGAATTGCTGAGTCTAGACTGTTTGGTATTACCTGAGCACTAAACCAGTAAACCAGCCATCTTACATTAATGCACCCTTGTGGCAGAAGTGTATAGCTCAGGTTCCATCTGAGTTGGGGATTGCTGGAGGAAGGCTCAGTGTGGGGCTTTCCCATTGGTAGTTTGACTTAAAACTGTTGAATTTCACCTGTAGTTAAGCCTTGCATTTGCATGCCAGTGCTCAATCTGCAATGAGGGTAATGGTACTCTGTATAGATGCAAACACCTGGAAACACAATTTTTCCCTAGACATCTATCAATAGAACTCTCCCAAGCTTCCATGTTGCTCTGTGGGCAACTCAGCTGTACACTGAGCAGAGTTACCACAGCTTTTCACCCCAACCTTCAACATAATAGGCCCCTCTGTTATTCCTGATTTAAGTTACCCACCCTATAATAGTACTAGGGTCTATATCAGTTCAACGAAACAGCACATCATCGAATACAACAACCTTGAACTTCTAACCATGAAATCTAAAAACATCGAAAGCTCAGAACAGCAAATTTTTTCCCCTGGGAAAAAATCACTGTTCTGAGAAACACACAACCCAAGCACACCAAAAAAACAGCAATCCACACACATACACTTAAAATCCTACATCTAACCCTACACTAAACTGTACATACAGTACTATCTATCTACTATCCTTAACCCAAACCCTAACCCTAAGGTCGGTCACTATCACACACTCACCTCTCCCGTGCCCTAACCCTAGCTCACATACCCAGCCCTAACCCTAAAGTCTATCACTATCGCACACTCACCCATGCCCTAACCCAAACTCACATACCCCACCCTAACCCTAAAGTCTATCACTATCGCACACTCACCTCACCTACGCCCTAACCCTAACTTACATACCCCGCCCTAACCCTAAAGTCTATCACTATCGTACATTCACCGCACCCGCGTCTTAACCCTAACTTACATACCCCGCCCTAACCCTAATGACCACATAATCGCACACTTACCTGAACCCAACCTGTAACTTTCCACCACAGTGCAGAAAATAGTGAAGCGACAGAAACGGGCAACCAAATTCTTTCTCTAGGAAAAAATTTGGTTATCTGCAGCTTCGCTATTTTCAGAGTTCACTGTTTTCGGTTTGATATTAGACCATTTGAAGTATTAACACTTTGATGATCTAATATAGACCCATAGTACTATGGTATAAACCTGCCATAATGGATAGTCAGTTTCCCACCATTTCTCTGGCCAGCCTGGTTGACATGGACATCCTGAGGCAATGCAGTGATTACCTCATATATACACTGACAACCACTTACTCCTAAAACAAACAAATACGGTTTGTGAGAAATGTAATTACACCATGAATTTGGAAACAATCCTCTCATGTAACAAAAAACAAGACATCAGACAGGTTGTCAGCTCACATACTTTGCCTCTCACACAAGATAAGGACACAACACATAAACCCACATACTCTGAGGTACTCACTAGAAGTCTACCAAAAAGTTTAGACACCTTCCAAGCGCAAATCACCTGCACACACTGCAACACGATAGACATCACTACACATAACAACACACTTACCAGTGTCTCAGCAAATAAGCCTCAAGGCAAAACACCTCAAAACCAAATGTATTGGACATAGCCGACTCGATAGTGAGACACACAGATATCCCCTCACTAGGCTGAACAAGGAGAAGGTCAGAGTCAGCTGTTTGTCAGGTTCCAGGATCCACCAAATCATTCATGCACTCAAGTCACTCAACAAGTACTGTTATGACTGTTGTAGTCCATGTTGAGGTAAATGACTTGAGATGCACCTCTCTGGACTATATGAAGAGAGAGACATGACTGAACTCTCAGATTATGTGTCCCAGGCAGGTATGACCCTAGCCCTAAGCAGCATTCTCCCTTCACCTAGGATGATGCCACAATATAAACAAAAAATGATAGACTTCAACAATTTGCTTAGATTTTGGTGTCAGTTCAGAGGGATCCAGCATCTGTCAGCCTTGGAGGACATGGTCGACAGACCGCACTGCTTTGCCAGAGATGGTCTGCATCAGTCTCCTCTAGGCTTTCAGAAACTGGCAAAAGCTCTTGCCTCCTCCATAGTGCATTTTTAGGCAATATAAAAAAGACAGAATTACCTATGTAACAAATTCTACTCGCGATAAACTCAAGGTTATGCTGCTTAATGATAGAAGCCTAAACAGGAAACTGCACTCCCTGGAAGCACTCCTCACCCTGGAAGATGCTGACATCTGTGCAGTCACTGAGGCATGGCTCAAGGCTGTGGAGAGCACCCCAGCCATGCAAGGCTACAATGCCTTCTATGTGTTCAGACATCAAAATGAGAATGTGCATGAAAAACACAGAGGTGGAGGTGTCCATCTTCATTAAAGCTAAATGCACCTTGAGACTGATTAAGCAGTATGACTGTCTTGAGATACTCCAGGTCCCACTAACTATAGGCAAAATAACCTACTACATCATTGTTAGCTATAGGTCCCTCACCATGAGCCAAGAGAAACATACCACCTACTTGGACCTACTAGAGTCCTTCACCATACAGCTAGACACGTTAGTCATAGGAGATTTCAACTGTCCTTCCATCGACTGGGTGACATACACGAGCACAAGCATGATCACCCAGAGGTTCCTGGAATTTGTCAGTACAAATGCCCTGGAACAGAAAGTCTGCACCTGCACAAGGGGTTCAAATATACTGGACTTAGTACTCACCAACATGGGGAGTCACTGCACCCACCGCCATATGGCACCCTCCCTGGTAAGGTCAGACCATAAATCAGTTATTTAAAGTAATTATCAGACCTGACATCCCCACAGGAGCAAAAAAACTAAAAACATTTTCCAAAGCTAACTACGGCCTACTAACTGATAGTATAAAAAGTTTCAAACCCCCTGCAAATGCAGTTGACAATGACTCCTATGCAGAGGTACACACAAATGCCCTGTATAAACACCTGAAAAACTGTATAGACTCAGCTGTACCTGATCAGACCAAAATCAGGTCCTTCCAAAAACAAGCCGTCATGGTGGACCTCAAGTACAAACAGGTTATATAACAAGAGGAAGAAACTGATGTCTAGGAGCAAAAGGGAACTGACTCAGCAGAGGAAAAAAAATCTCTCCTCCAAGCAAATCAGATATCTTGTAAAGTCCTCTAAAGCTAATTACAAAGCCAAAATAGCATCCATAGCTAAAGACAACCATAAGGCATTCTTCAGTTATGCCAGAAATCTAAAAGGGAATGCCTAGCTATGTGCCGAACTAGTAGTGGATGGTACCACTGATACTGTACCTGAGGAAGTTGCCAAACTGCTAGTTGAAAGATTTGGCACCAACTTCACTCCCCTGTCCTTTCCTGCCATATTCAAAGCATTCCTGACATTAGTTTCCTACCTAGTATCTCTGGAGAGCAGGTCATATCTGCAATCACCAAGGCCAAAAACATGGCCTCAATAGGACCAGATAACTTACCAAGCTGCTTACTTAGCAATCTAAAACAAGACCTAGCAGAACCACTTGGTGCTCTCTTTAACAACAACCTGAGAATTGGCTATATTCCAGCAGTGTAGAGAACAGCAACAGTAATCCCCTTGCACAAAGGGGCCCCATCAACCGACCCTGGGAACTATAGACCCATAAGTCTAACCAGTCACATCTGCAAGACCATGGAAAGAATCATCATGGACATTATCAACTAGGACATAGATGACCTTCAAACTCTTGACCCAACTCAATTTGGCTTTGTCAAGGGTAGATTATGCCTGTTAAATCTGGTAGACGTCTCTGAAAATGTCACCAATGCCCTGGACGAAGGTAAGACAGTACATACCACCTATCTTGACCTAGCCAAGGCTTTTGATACAATTCTTCACTCAAGTATCATTGAAAAACTCTCCCAGCTGAGGATAAACCCTTACATCACTGGATGGGTAGCCAACTGGCTCACTGACATAACACACACTGTCAAAGTCGGGGACTCCACCTCTTCCAGTAGATCAGTTACCAGTGGCGTACCACAAGAATGTGTACTGGGCTGTTACTGTTTGGAATCTATTTTTCTAAAGTCCGAGCTAAAGTAGGCAGCCTGTGGCTTCCCATGTTTGTTGATGACTGCAAATTGATTGCAGTCATTGAGTCCCCTAACAATGTAAACATTTTACAGACGGGGCTAACACAACCGATTGGTGTCAAAGTCACAGACTAAAACTAAAAGCAAAAAAATGCAGTATTATCCCCTTTGGCAAAGAGGAATTCCCTGCTAATTACTGTATTGACAGCACCCCCTAAGTTCAAACTCAGTGATGTGGGACTTAGGAACACAGGTTGATAGTAATCTCATCTTCGATCACCATGTTTCCACAGTGATAAGGAAAACCCTCTACATTTTGCATCCCGTAAGTAAGGGCATCCCATCCACTTCTAAGGATTTTATAACTTCATTGTATTTGACCCTCATTAGATCAGTAATAGAGTACAATGCCCCCTTTTTATGTACCTCACCAGACACCTGCAACAGCTGGAGAGACCACAGGGGTTTCCTCACAAGGAATATCCAGGGCCTCCAATCCGAGTCTTATGTTGATAGACTGAAGGCCCTGTCACTGTACTCTGTATCTTATAGGCTACTGAGAGGTGACTTTTGCCTAGTCTACAAGGCAGTCTCTGACCCTGCCCTAATGGAAGTGCTCCACATCCGCAAATCAAATGGGACTAAAGTCACTCACTCCAGGGATCTTAACCATGCCTATAACATCAACAGAACATGCTGGACAGACAGATATAGCTCACAGAGATTGCCACTCCTTTGGAATAGGCTACTAATTCACATTAAGCAGAGCTCCTCACTGACCATCTCCCAAGTACAACCTGGACAGTTGGAAGAGAAACTGCAATTTCACCCCAGGGAGTTGCACCCATGTCCCTCATGGACAGGGATAGTCAGTGATAACCTCAGACTCACTTGGCAAATAATGCCATCAGACTAAAGTCATTTAGGGGTAACTAAGGTATAACATGGCTTAGCTTGTAAGGGATCTATTGCCATTAGCTTAGTAACCTCCTACGTATGGTCTTTTTCCAGTGTTGAATTAGTCATTATTTCATATTTGGATTTTACTGTTAACATTTTATTTTGCATTGAGATTCCTCAGAATGTAGATAAGGTGACCCAATACCTCCATTTCTCTAGGAACATTACACAGTTTGTTGTGATTCACATAGTGAAAGGCTTTAGAGAAGTCAATATACAATGTATATTTTTGGAACTCCCTTGCTTTCTTTGTTATTCAGTGGGTGTTGACAATTTGACCTGGGTGCCTCTGCCCCCTTCTAGACAGCCTCTACATCCGGCATTTCTCAGTCTGTATATTGATGGAGTCTAGTTTGTAGGATCCTGAGCAATGCCTTCTTAGCAATTTTGGAATTGGAATATCTATAGAACCATCCCAAGCCAGAGAAAACTAGTCATATTAAAGCATATTGGATGGTAGGTGCTGAAAGATATTATATTGCTGGCTTTCTACCTTGTGGCAGCAGTACTTGGTGCCAAGTGAGCATCTTTAAATAAGGATTTTATTTCTGGATAACTTTACTAATACTAAGATCTATTAGGAAATGAAGAACTAGCAGCAGGCTGTAAGCTTTCCATGTCAGCCAATCATTCTGTGAAAGGCTGCTTGTTTGGCAGGAGAACTGCAGTAGTCTAGAATGAAGATGCAATTACTCTAAGTGTTTCAGAAGAACTTTTGCACTGTTTTCCATGTTTCATATTTTCCTTTTCTTAGAAACACTGACAGACAAGAGCTGCGTGTTAGTTATGTTTAATAAATACATGATACTTGTTCTGTCATACTTGATAACTTTTAGTAAGCACTTCAACTTCAAAAAGTCAGATACCAAAGAACAGTCATACAGTCAAAGGAAAAGGCCAGCATTAATAACCGTCTTTGATTTTTAGGTACAAAATGCGTTATTCTTCTTTCTTTGCTGTCTATCATTCAATGGTTATAGCTGCTGTGGAACAGATCAGTGAAAATTCAGGATCTTTTACTAGTCTCTAAATATTTGCTCTTCCTTTAATGCACTGTTCTCAAAGAACATTGCTTCACTGCAATGCATTCATTATTCCAGTGTACATTTCAGCAGAAAAGTTCAGGCAGATAGCAGCTTAAAATATAATTTACCACTTATTGAAAACATAGAGTGCTATCTGCTCTGCGTCTCCAGAGCTATTGTTGCAATGTGAGTGTTGACTTTGGCATGCAGGGCGATGCAGAAAAGCAGATGGTATTTTTGTAACATTTAACACGCTCCCTTGCTGATGCTGGCCATAATATTGCAAATGTAGACGCTCCCCAGGCTACGTTGACATGATGCAGTTCAGGGACTGCAGGCAACACCTCATAAATATGTATTTTTAACACCTTTTTATAAATCAGGTTTACACCTTACTTACGCTTATTTAAAGTAGGCCAATTTGAAGCCTTCAGTAGGCCGGTTATTAAATAATGAAGTTCCATTTTCATGAGCCTAAGTTCTAGGAGTTATACCCTGGATTGTTAAGAGCAATTTTTGGTCATTGCTGTGATTTTTTTATTATAATTTTTATGCTGCTTCTATGTGTTAGCAAAATTAAGGCATGGGTAAAATAGAACACCCTAGCTCATTTGTAGAATGGCATATCTGCCTCGGGCCGAAGCTGAAACACTGTCACTCACTGAGGTAATGACCTCCCTTTTTGTGACATCACTCATGACGTTCTAACAATCCCACCCATGGCATAAAGTTTCTTGAAATAGGCGTGCAAACCCGTATTCCAATCCTCCCTTTGTTCCGTCTACACTGAGACACAGAATGTGGGTTCTCTGCTTCATACAGTGCCCACTGCCTACTTATTACCTTTTTGTTTCTGTGCTGTTGTTGGAGCTAACTATTAATGTAGTCATTTGTTTGTAATTTTTATTTTATTTCAATTTATGTGCAAAAGAGGTTTATTAGCTAGTTCCTGCTATTTGCTTGTTGTAACATTTAGCACAGTATTTCCATTCTTCATTCTACAGCTGCAAGGGGCAAAACATGCATGCATGTTGAAAGAAACAGCATTTCTAGCTTTGCTATATATATTTTTTCCCTTATTGCAGTAGTCTTCTGTTGGGCAATATATGTATATACATGTAGACATTTAAAATATATAAATACGTATAGTTTGTTTTTTATTGTTTAATGTGTAAATTGTTCATGCTTTTGCAGACGAACAGCCAGCAAACGTTACACATACTCAGTCCTGCCTTCCATACCTGTGCTGTGCACATCCGTACATAAATTCTTCTTTTTTTTTTTTTTAACCCTTCACAGCAAGAGTTATGAGATGTACAAATGCTTCTTTCTCTTTTTTTTTTTAATGTGTAATTGTCCGTGCATTTGCAGATGATCCCACTCATACCCTAACTGGTAGCACATGTTACATATACTCAGTCCTGCCTTCCAAACCTGTGCTGTGCATGTCCGTGCATACATTCTTCTCTATTATTTTTTCTTTAACCCTTCACAGCAAGGGTTCTGGATGTACGAATACTGCTTTCTCTCTCTCTCTCTCTCTCTTTTTTTTTTCTTGTTCTGACCACAATGTAGACCGCATAAAGTATAAGCCTAGCGATTACTGAAAAGCAGTACTGTCAGGGAAGCGTAGGTGTGGTGATCGTACCTCTCATCTGAACAGCTTTTTGCAGAATGT
This sequence comes from Protopterus annectens, assembly GCF_019279795.1. Classification (NCBI taxonomy): domain Eukaryota; kingdom Metazoa; phylum Chordata; order Ceratodontiformes; family Protopteridae; genus Protopterus; species Protopterus annectens. The sequence goes on from NC_056725.1 coordinate 653,290,128, forward strand.
CCACATTTTTGCCTAATAATTTTGGTTTGTTTTTCACATAATTGTGGTTTTCTTGCAAATTAGTGTCAAATCATGTTTAGAATGCTATTATAACATATTTTATAAATGACTGCTTTCATGCTGTCCTAGTGATACTGCGATTAGCATATTCTTATATCTAACTGGCAACTAATAATTTTTTTTACTAAAATGACCAACCTAATGTAGATACTGTAATTTGCATTCTACTAACTGTAAGTAATTAGCTAGCATATAAATTACAATTTCCTATTTGGAACCTATTCCTTCATGTATTATTTATGTTGGCTGAAGTGTCTTTGTTTTGAGGCATATGCGCGCGCGCACACACAGGCAGGGGTTTATGTAAACTGGTAACCCACTATTTAATTGACACCAGTTCTGTCAACTCTATTTTGTTGAAGTTGGTGGTGTGAGATTGCTGTAATACTGTTGTTGGGAAATATGCCCTTTACTCCATATTGTGCCATCTCAAGAGTTGGAACACTTGCAAAGCAATAGGATGCGGGGGGGGGAGGGGTGGATCTGCCCTCTTGCAACAACTTGTTTTTATTCAGAGTTGTTATTTCTTTTTTTGGCAATTTGTAATTTTATTTTTTGTCAATTAAATATGCATCGTCAAAATACAGTAATTTTGGTCAAAATACAAGTTAGTCAGATTGGAAATTTAGTGGCATTTTCACCCAATAAGAATTATGCAGTCGCTGAGTTTATATATATAGAAAGAGAGAGGGGGAGAAGTATTTCAGGTAGATAGGTAGTACCAGGGGTGTGTAGTGTACAGAGTGGTTTGCTTTACCTGAATAAACACTTAAAACTATATGATACCTTACTTTTGAACTGCATTTGAGCAGTTCAGTTATTATGTTTTTAAAACAATGTGTAATCAGCAGAACTTTGTTTTTGATAATTTATGACTGACAGAATTGCTTTCCATGATTTCTTGAGTGTAATACAGTGGTACTCATTATTAAGAGATAAGAGAATCAACCTACAAATTTTGTTTGGGCGGCGTTCTCGTTAATTTGTGTTTTCGAAAGAGGCATATTGACAGTGGCACAGCAGATAGTGTCACCTCACAACAAGATGTTTCCAGTTTGATTTGCAGCTGGGGTGCTTTCTGTGCGGAGTCTGCATGTCCTCTCCTATCTTCACATGGGTTTCCTCCAGGTGCTCCATTTTCCTCTCACATTCCAAAGACATGCAGTAGGTGGACTGGATACTCTAAATTGACCATAGATGTGACTTTGAGTGGGAGTATGTGGTGTGGATGAACTAGCACATCAGGGCTAGCCACCTGTTGGTGTACACCTTGGCTTTAGATATTTATTCTATTCAAGTGACACCCCAACCCCATGTGAAAAAATTGGAAAAGGGCTTGTGGATGGATGGATTGAAGTAATGGTGGGGCATATTCTAGTTGGAGCTGGAGGGTATTCTTACCAATAGCTGCCCTTCTTTCAGTGGTATGCAGCTGCCAGATTTTTTTATGAAAGCTAAATAGAGTAGGGTTTACTTTTGTTTTCAGATTAACAATATGATGTGCCATAGCTAGACTGGGAACAAAAATGATATCTAGGTACTTGAAAGTGAGAACCCATTTTAGAGGTTGTAGATTGGGGGAGGTTGTTTATTCAGCTTCAACCATGGTTGCAATTTTTGGAGTGTGTTTTGCTGTTCCTACAGCATGGTGCCATAGTTGGTTAAGAAATTTGTATGGCAATGTCATCTGCAAACACAATAACATTGTGATATAGTGATATATTAGTATGGGGATAGGGAGTTGGGACAGCTTACTGAGAAGGTTCTGTGTGACAGGTAGCTGGATAACCATTTTAGGTTGGAGGGACCAATGCTAGAGTATGAGGAAGAGTTAAGCGGGAGAGGTAAATTTAACCTACTCAAAGGTTTTGGATAGATCAATAAATAAGGCACCAGTAAGATGTACTTTTATTAGTGAGTAGAGTATTGTTGAGTATATGTACAGCAGTTTGGATGTTTCTATTTTTAATGAAGTCTAGCCAATGGGAGAGGAGAATATTCTATTGGTAGAAGAAGGTGGCTAACTGACTGCAGACCATTTTTTGATTTAGCTTACCTAGGGGTTGGTACATCTAAGAATGGGGGCATCTATTTTTTTCAGATACTGTGGAAGGTTTGTTGTGCCAGTGCCAGATTAAATTATGTATATTTGTGGTGAAATAAGATCTCCATAATGTTTGATGAAACACAAGTAGAAACCATCAGAGTTTGGTGGGCCATCATTAGTTAATAGCTGTATTCATTTGTTTCTTTTTGAGAGACTTTTTTGAGGGAGAACAGAGGTACTTAGAGTTCATGGGGTGATGAAGTTGGTAGCAAGGGAGGTGGACATGCATTGGTAAAATCAGCTGCCAAATCTGAATGGTGAACTGATTGACATATGTGCTGTGAGACAGTAAGACTGCTCAGGTGTTACACTCCTTCCAGAACTGAGTGTAACTGGAGAAAGTAGAAGTTTGGTGTTGTGTAACTACAAGACTTTGGTATGCTTTATTGCTTTTTGCCTTGGTTATGCAATGTAATGTAAGTGTCATGGGCAGATGAGGACAGTATTTGCTTCCAGACCTTCCAAGCATTGCTCCTTTAGTTGACAAGGTGCTGGAGGTTAGATGTACACTGTGGCAATCATGATTGCTTTGTATAGTCTAAGCTTATTGTGGTA